>NC_056729.1:1131356057-1131417711 GCF_019279795.1 Protopterus annectens
ACTACTTTATATTCAAAAAATCTCTTCACTCTCATCTACTATCCCAGTGGGAATGCTCCTGCACCCATCCATCACATCTATTATCCCAGTGGGAATGCTCCTGCACCCATCCATCACATCTACTATCCCAGTGGGAATGCTCTTGCTCTCATCCGTCATAATCTACACTGGTTATTACTTTTTACCCTCCTTCTCATAACTTCCGTTCCTACCTCATACATTCTCTGCTTGTACTAACTAAACCTAAACTTCCTTTCCTACCTCATACATTCTCTTCTTGTACTAACTAAACCATTTACAAAAATGTAATATGTGTCATATATTCAAGCTTCTAAAGAGTTAATGGCCTCTCAGTGTGTATATTAAAATGTTTTCTTTTCTAGCATGTATCTTCTGTAACATTCATCACCAGTCTGTACTACTTGTAACCTTATGCTGTAAACTGTATCGGTTGTAAATATTGTAATCTAACCTAAAACCTATGTTAACCTTGTTTCTGATCCTATACTACTTGCAATTTCATGCTCTAAGCTACATCATTTGTAAATTTTTGTAATCTAATGTATAACTATTAACCTTGTTATTGGAGCTTTTCTCCCCAGGACTCCATTGAAAAACGGGTTCATCTTGGCCCAATGGACAATCCTGGTAAACCAACTGCAAATAAATAAATAAATAAATAAATAAATAAAGTTCAGCTGCATTCATAATGTTAAGGAAATACAGTGTCTACTGCATTAATTGTGGAATTACAGCTGTATTGCAACATCCGCATTATAGGAAGTGTTCATCAATAAAGACTGTTACATGTATACCAATCACTGCATGATGTCACCCCTACTAAAGTTGTGTTGTGCAATATGTCTGTATTTTGTGCTGTTGGTCAGGAAATCGAGCAGTAGAACTGCTGTGAAGTAAAAACATGAATAACACCACAAAGTGACTGAAGGTTAGCTAATAAAGAAGTAGTTTGCTAAACTGAAGATTTGGAGCTGTACTTCAAGATATAATGCATTATGATATTTGTTCTGCACTAAGATCTGAACCTAGAATAGGAATGGCCAAGGTATATAGTGTGTATCTCAGGAATGTCTTGTGTTAAACATTGCATTTCAGCTATATTCATTCCTGATCTTATTTACACTGCTGCAGGCAAGTATGAAACTGTAATAGCTGTAGACTGCAAATATACCATCTGCAACTCTATATGGGTCAGGTAGCCAACCCAGCACACTGATATGGCATGTACACATCACACACAGTTCCACCCACTAGGGGTTAATTGCCTACATCTACATTACATGTATTAATGCACAGTTCACCTACTATCTCATGCATGTGTGTGTTCAAGTATCACTGCAGTCTTGTATAACACTCTATCTCTATTACCAGGTCACAGTTTGTTACCAGGTCAGCTCTAGGCACATATCAGTCAATCAGAATTCAGCAGTGGCTCAGTTTGATAAACACTAGGTATGATGTACATTTTGTCACACACAGACTGGGGTTCAAATCCAGGGACAAATGCTACTAAATATTTATCGAAACAGTTATGTATTGTTAATAGATGTTCTCCCCACAGGAATTACAAGTAAATATTGGCTGTAGTAGCTGTTTGAATGGGTTACTAATTTGTGTGTCCAGATTTACTAGAGTTTTAACAGCATTGCTCAGCAAATTGATAAGACATCAGTATATAAAAAGTCATCAAGTACAATACCAACACAGGTTAATAAAACAAATAAAACTGTTTAATCTTGGTAGGACTGTATGCCTGGTGTGTCTGTGAATGTCTGCTGATAGTCTAACCCCATGCCTGCCAAAGACAGCATGATAAGCATAACATCTCTGTGCACAATACATGTCTCTCAAGTGTCACACTGTCACGGACTGTGATCACTGTTGCCATATCCCTTGTACACAGATTTAACATACACTTGGTTTATGTCGCTAGCACAGTCATACTACATCAGTCCACAGTACACCTTGTTATTCATATTTGTTCCCCTGATATGTAGTAGTCCCCTGTACTTGTGTACCTGTAGGTATTACAGCTTGGCTCATACTGTCCCATGTGGATAGCTAGAGAGGTATGTAGGTGCTACACAAGCTATAGAGCACTTTGATACATAAAGCAAGGGCAGACCTGTAGAGTATATCAGAGTTCTGTTGCAAACAATATAGCCTATACTTGTAGTACTTGAAATTTCTTTCTCTCTCCACTCCACCCCTTATCTGCATCATAAGTTATTATTGTTATACATCTGGTATAGGTTACTTTTAACATATGTTGTTCTCAAAACATTATGTTGGGCCTTGTGTTTCATTATTGTTATCTATTACAATGGTTGCATACTAACATACTTTGTTGAGTTACCTATATTGTTGGCCTTTTGCTGTAATTATTACTGGCATGCTGTTACAATACTGACTGTTATACCACTTATTGTTGTGCTCCATATGCTATGCAATGTTATGTTACTGGGTTAATTAGAACAACCTGGCATGCTGTTATAACTAATGTTTAAATGTTCTGTTCATTACTAACCTATACACTTTGAAAAAAACTCAGCACCATAGCTCGACTGGGTAGGCCATTTCCCATGGATCCACCTACCCTACCTCAACCAGCTGTGGCACTGGGTCCAAGCACATCTGGGACCCAACCTGGAACTGCCCCCCTCTGCTGGTCCTGCACCACTTACAGGTGGAACCACCTCAGGGGATGGGGCCTGCTCCCCTTGGAGTGGGCATGGAGAGGGAGTTGTCACCCAATGACAGCTACCAGGCCTGGGGTGCAGGATCATGCAGCAAGAGTTTGATGATAAACTGTGCTAGATTGAGAACAGACTGGCCAACCTGTAAGGGCAGGCTAAACCTGGTACCCAGCCAAAGCCACCTTTGGGCAGTGAAGGAGCAGCAGTGACTGCTCATGGGTGGGGAGCTCAGTCCCACTGCTGCTTTCTGGGGGCACATGTCTCTCCAATTCCACAACACCCGCCCTGTCCAAGGTGTTTCCCCCTCATGTGTCATTCACCGCCCATGTTTGCTGTCTTGTCTGTCTTGTCTGCTTGCAAATGCTACTTCTCCTACCCAACTTACCTCCCCACATGTACCTATATCCCTTCCCCAACATTCTACTCTCTCCTTAAAAAAAAAAAAATTTACATCTGTTCCACAAAAAAAATATTGTCCCATACATAGCTATTCATTTTGTTCCCATGTACACTGCCCACAATTACAGCAATTAATCAACACAGTAATGTCACCCACAAACCCCCTCTCCCTGGGATGTGAGGCTCCAAATTCCAAATTCTCTACAACCTGCACCGCTGTTGTTGTACAAGAAATGGAGAGCTGTGGTTCTTTCCTACACCCATCCTTCACATCCCTACCTGTCTTTCACATTGTTTTCCCCCTGCTTGCCCCCATTTCACTACTTTCCTGTTGCCCCTTTTTTCTATTCTTTTTTTTGGAAAAAATGCGGGTTTAAGTGGAACGTCACACAAACCCATGCAGACCTGCTTAAAACTACTTTAATCACCTTCTGTCTTTCTGACATTGTTATGCACAGCAGCAAAATGATCACTACTGCCAAGTCTCAAACCCAGGACCCTACCAACTACAGCATAGTGCATTAGCTTACTAGGCCACTCAGATCAGAAAAATTGCAGGTGTTTCCATTAACATATCCTGAGTATCAGTGATGCACATCAGCAAAAAATCAGCCCTGCCAAGGCTTGAACCCAGGACCCTATCCACTACCACATAGTGCATTAGCCACTAGGTCACTCAGATCTGAAGTATAGCAGCTGTTTCTATATACATATTCTGAGTGCCAGTGACACTGCTTGTACATATAATGGGAAAAATGGCAGCATACTTGGGAATGTGATGCAGACACCAAACCCATACACAGCCAAATAAATGTTAATGTATGTACTTGAGGCCTAGGATATCAGGTAGAGTTAACAACTTTCAGACTGTGCCAGAATGTCCACAGTTGTGCCACCTACTTTTGGCACTGCTGTCACAAAACCTATTATGTGTGCTGAAGTACTGGCAAGTCAGTACAGATTGAGATTAGAAATTCATGACAAACAGTTCAGTGTCACATGTCATACCCATCCAAACACACATGTTCTTGCCAATCCTGTGTAACAGACTGTATGCATGCACATATGTCTTGCAAATACACCTGCTATCGCATTGACTCAGTAGCTCAATCTGTTACATTCCTAGCATGCTTTACATTTTGCCACCCAGAGTGCTGGCTTCCATTGCAGTCTGTTGCACAAGTACATGTTTGTCAATACAACAAATAACTGACTGAGCCGTGCAATTTTAAGCAGAACTGGTTGCTGCTACTGCAGTCACCGCCACCCCTATTAGCACATCAAAGACCTGTAGGTTGGGACACTCTTCACAAATATATATAGGCATCCTAAATGTCACCTACCACTCTCTGGATGGCACTATTACATAACATATGTACCTGAGGCACATGCCTCACATGGACTGTTATGGGTACCCTCACCCTAACTATGCTGTGACAACAGAGCTGCCACTGCTCCCACACTGACATATAAAGCTTGCTGCCCAATAATGTGTTCACACTCCCCAATATGACTCCTGGGCAGAATGCATCAGCTGCAGCCTACAACATATGCTACAGACCTACCATAGCTCCCAAACACCTAGAACAGGGGATCCACATAACACCCATACATAAAGGGGTGGGAGGGGAATGGTCAAGTGACAAGGACTTGTGTCACAGTCTTCCCCTACAAACATACACAGCTGATAGACCAGCAGCTACTGCTGCAGCATGCATATTTTGATACAAATGACGTATGACACTCACATCAGTCTGTCAACTTACTGACCTCAACCCACATTGTTAAACAGTAAACTGCCACATAATCAGAAAGTCTGTTCAAAATGGCCAAACATAGCATGCCAAACTGTGAACATACCACATAAATCCAGACAGTGGACTGTATTTTTACCTACCCTCTGTGATGCTGTAGTCCCCACACCTAGATAATGTCATCTCACAGGCCAGGAAGAGGGCCAAGGCCTACATGAAAGCCTTAAATATAGCACTGTGGTGCCATGCCATTGGCTACTGTAAATGCAACCCTGTTGTTCTAGATACAATTAGCAAGTGTGAGCCACAGATTGGTGCACAGGCAATCACCTGTTTATGAGCATTAGTTACAAAAGGAAAGCTGCTGCCTATTGTAAACTGGTCTGTGACTTTCTTTATGAATACAGACTGTGAGAACATAAGCATTATATTGCAGGATTTCTGCACATAAAGCAGAACACCACAATACCAGGTATGTATTAGAAGTCCCCATGTAACGGGAAGCAGATGGGATGATGCAGTTATGGGAAATAGGGACTACAACAGTAGGTGTGTAGTACATATCTTGGAATGACATGTTGCTGTTAGTCAGCTGTCCAGCACATACAGGTTTACCTTTTGTCTCTGTCTGCTGTGACATAGATCACATCTCTGGTCCTCTGTATCCCTCCAACAATGGTCAGGTCATGTACAAATGCTACTGGATTGTGTTTTACCCAATAGTGACAGTAAGTACTGGTGAATACAGCTATCATATCACATGATGTACTGTCAGTCAGCTCCTCTCAGTCTGTGAATGTCACACAGGCATACTTTAAACATTGCCCAGGTGTCCCTGACTGTTCTTGATGTACTCTGGGTAGATCACTCTGTACTCCACAGCCATATCTCATCACTTGAGAGCTATGCTTAGCATACCTGTTGACTCCCTACAGCAGCACAGCAGGTTATAGTCAGTAGTAGTGGGGGGACACAGGCCCAGCCTCAGCAACAGAGTGTACATATCGAGCATACCACATAAGGGAATGAATACAGTACAAGATATTAATGTACCATAACTGTTTTCTAAGGGGTCTGGTGTGTGAAAGACAGATTCCCCACATTTTAGAAACAGCCATTATGTATTGTCCAACTGTTTTCCAGACATCCACATTTGTCTGTCAGATGGTCCTCGTATATCAGGCACATGTACACATTATGCAAACATCTGTGTACATCTGATGTCAGACACCTACAAGGAAGATACCTTACAGCACATTTGAAGTTCTGTCATTGGTTTACACACATTTTGCTGGACTGTCCCCATGCACTTGTAGTACCACTCACCTATTTGTTGGATGGTGACTGTATGACATGGTACTGCGACGTAGCCCATAGGGGACACACCACAGTAGATGGCAGTGATAGGTGTGGGAGGTAACATTATAATCCGTCACAGCACACAGGGCATAACTGGTATACCTATGATCATAGGAGGTTACTAGGCTACTGTCCCTGAGGCCCTCACAAGCCTAGCCAAGAGTTTAGCCAATGTTTAAGCAAGTCAGCACTTGATGCTCCATACAACAGTGACACAGGTGTTATCCTGTTTACTATCCAGTTATCCAGGTTTCACTTAAAAAAGTGTAAAGAGGTACTCTGCCTGATGTGGACAGGGTGTCATTCCACAGCTGAGTGAGTGTCTGGGACACACATCTGACCTGTCAACAACTATTGTTGCTGTGACAGACCAGGTTGAGGACGTATGTGCAGGTTACATGAGTGGAGCTTGACTTGGGGATGTGAAGCACTCTGATCAAGGTCCGTGCTTACCTTGTATGCCACACGGAGGCCACCTCTGAGGAGTCTGTATGAAACCAGGCAGAGGGATAGGGCTTTTAGAATATCTGTGTATGATAGATGTTTAAGGCCCAGGTATTCCTTGGTGAGGACCCTTTGTGGTCTCCCTAGCTGCTGTATGTGATTTGCGAGGTACATGATGGGTCATATTAGGTAAGAATACAGGGATGTTATGACCCCCATGTCCATGGATGAGATATCTTTACATATGAGGTGGGCCATGTAGAAGGCTTTCCTTATAAAGGAAGCAACATGGTGGTCAACTGTCAAGGTGTCATTAACCCTGTGCCCAAATCCCTCATGACTGATTGTGTGCTTAGGATGTTGTTAGTAATGTGATAATTTGTGGGGACATCACTCTCCCCAAAGGGGATGATGCTGCATTTTGTGGGATGCAGTCTGAGGCCACTTACCTGGGACCACAAATGTGTCTGTGTGAGACCCTCTTGGTGGATGTCCACATCACTAGGGGATTTGCTGACAGCATCCAACATCCAGTCTTCTACAAACATGGTCGGCCATAGCCCAGTGGTTGTGCCCTGCACCTCAGAAGAGTAAATCACACATAACAGAGGGCCCAAGACAGAACATTGGGTTATGCTGCTAGTTATGGGTCTATCGCTTGGGGTGGCTTCCCTTATATTGAGTAGGTGGGTGCTGTCAGTGTACCAGTGAGCTACCCATCTGGTAACATATGGATTGATGCCTATTTGAAAGTGCATATCTATCATGGCCAAGTGGGGAAAATTGTGAAAGTCTTTGGCCAGGTCAAGGTAGGCAGTGTACACTGTCTCTACCTCATCTATGGCTTTGGTAACTGTATCAAAGAAGTCAACCAAATGTAACAGACATGATTCCCCCTTGACAAAGCCAAACTGTGTGTGACTGAGTGTGTGGAAGTTGCCAATGTCCTTGTTAATGATGCTCATGATAATCTGTTCCATGATCTTGAAGGTCAGACTAGTTAGGATGATGTGTCTATAATCTGCCGGATCAGTGGAAGCTGCACCTTAGTGTAAAAGGATGACAGTGGGTGTCCTCTACTCATCTGAGACAAAGGCAGTATTCAGGCATTGGTTGAATACAGTACCTAATGGTGCATCAGGTTCATGCTTCAGGTCATGTGGGATGCATTCTGCGATGTGATTCCATGGAGGCTGTATTCCATGACTTTGAGATGGCAGTGATGACCTGTCCGTTAGATATATAAGGAGAAGGGTGCAGGTACCAGGGATGTCCTGATCTACTGATGGGGGATAGGAGGTGAGGTTTTCATGACTCTGTCAGGCAGCAAGTTTGGTATATCTACAGCACTTGTGTATCTGGTGTCCTTGACCACCACTTCTGAGCAGGTCTGGGTGCTTCATATGAGGTTGCAGACATATGTGAAGAAGGAGATATGTATATCTGTAGTGGATGTCACCAATGTGGGCTCAGAGTTTGCTTTGCAGGATTTCAGTAGTACTCTTATTTGCTTGTTCAGGCTAAGGAGTCAGTGCTTCAAATTGCGCACCTCCTCCTTCTTGGTCTTGGACAACAATATTTCACTCCTGTTATAGAGTCTATTGCAGATGTTCACCAGACAGGTTTACTTATCTTTGCAGAGGATGATGTAGTCCTGTCAGGTATACCTGACTCCATGCATCTATACAAATGCATGTATGGTGCTTTGGTCTATTTGTGGATAGTGGAGCCAGTTCCTATAGAGGTGTAGGGGGGCTGTGAAGCTGTTTATACCATCCCTCAGGAGGCTGTGATCAACTTTGGAGATGTTTGTATGTCTGACCCTAGCTAGATGGGTATTGTGGAAGATGTTGACTGCAAACATGACTGCTTTGTGGTTGTTTTTACCACGGAGGATGATACTGTAGGGATGCTGCAGTGCTTACCCATGTTGTTTAATATCAGCTCCAGGAGATCATCACTTCATGTGCGGGTAGCAACTAGCTGTTTCAAGGGGTTTGCATTGCCAAATTCCATGATTCTCTGGACACTTGTGTGGTGGCATGAGTAGTTCTTCCAGTCTATGTTTGGGTAATTAAAGTCACCCAGGAACAGAGTACAGAGTCAAATCCTGATAGAGCTGAACAGGTCAATATAGGCAGAATGGGCTTCCTGGTCACACGTGGGGGCCAGTAGCTAGCTATAATTTGAATAGGGGTCTTGGCAATGGTTAACTTCACCTGTAGTGTCTCCTGTGTGTTTTACTGTTTGACCAGCCCGAAGGTGTGTATGTCTTTCATATATAGTGAAACTCCACATACGTTTGCATCGCTGCCCACACCTTGGGGTCTAACTGCATGATAGGATTGGTAACCATGTAAGGCTTGGGTTTTCTCTGCAGCTTTGAGCCATGCATCTATGACTGCACAGATGTCAGAAGTTTCCTGGGTTAGCACTGCTTGCAATGCATGCAGATTCATGTTTAAACTCCTAGCGTTCAGCAGCATGGTCGTCAATTTGTATTTTATTGACAGTTTCATGTTGGTAGTGTTAACATCACCACTTTTCCTAATAAAGGCACTATGGGGGTAGCAAGAACCATGTCCAGAAGCCTGAACGCCAGGTGAGACAGAGAGGCCATCTCTTGCAAAGCATCATGGTCTGTTGATCATATCATCAAAGGCTGTCATGTACTGGATCCCTCTGGAATGACACCAGAAACCAAGCCAATTGCTAAGGTCAGTCATTTCCTGATTGTATTGTGGCATCATTCTAGGTGATGGCAGAATGCTGCTTAAGGCTAGGGACATACCTGCCTGGGGCACGCTCATAATCAATGGGCTCAATCATTCCTCACATCATATAGTCCAGGGAGGTACGTCTAAGGTCAGGCACAACAATACGGACTTTGACAGACTCATAACAATACCTGTTGTTGAGAGACAGCAGTGCATATGTGATATGGCAGATTCTGGCATCACAAGTAACAGTGACCTTCTCCATACACAGCCTGGTGAGAAGCACATCTGTGTGTCTCACAATGGAGTCTCCTATGACTTATATGTTTGATTTATGGTGATACATTAGTGGCTGTAAGAAACAGGTATGTGGCTATGTGTGGTATGTGGTGTGCAAGGCTGTGGTGTTCATGTGTGTTTTTGCCTCGAGGTCTCCTTTGTTTGGGGATGTTTCTGTTGCGGACCTCTGCATATGTGGGTGTATGTTATATAGCTGGTGTTGTGTGAGGTGTACTGATTGTGCTGCCAACTTTTTTGGTGCCAGATATGCAGGCTTGAGTAGGAAAGAGCATGGACTGTAGGTTCCTAATGTCATTGCATCTCTCACAAATTGTGTTCCTTGGTGGTGTTTGTAGATGGTTGTCCATGTACATGAGGCAGTTGCTACACTGTGTCCAGATGCCCAAATCCACCAGACTGTCAGGGGAAAGTACAGGGCATAGTCCAACCATATTTGTCATAATCTGTGGGAGGAAGGTCAGGGAGACTGAAGGGGTGGGTCTACAGCCTAGGTGCTTAAAACAAACGTAGGAGGCTTACACTTTTGCATACAATGTAGACAGGCTATAAACAAGCAGTATAGGTACAAAAGAAAAGATCTAGTTGAACACCTTAGAGAACATTCATTCCTACTCTCCTCCCCCTTTCCCCGTCACTTACCTCCCTGCACTGCCTCAACTTCCTCTCCAACTACATAAATATACCCCAAGCAAATGGACGCCATCTTTATTTCTTCTGCCCCATCCCCGGCTGCTGTGGATCCCTGGCTCTGGTGTTGCATCTACTCTTTGTGTAGCAGCCTGTCCCTGCACTAGCCTACCTGAAGTGCCTTGCTTGGATGCCAAAGAATCATAGTCTTCAATACTAGCATAGCCTATCTGCTCTCTGAGAGTCAATTTCCCTGAAAGAAAAACAGTGAAACTTTGTGTTTCTGACTGTCCCTGCACTAGCCTACCTGAAGTGCCCTGGTTGGATGCCAAAGAATCATAGTCCTGAATACTACCATAGCCTATCTGCTCTCTGAGAATCAATTTCCCTGAAAGAAAAACAGTGAAACTTTGTGTTTCTGACTGTCCCTGCACTAGCCTACCTGAAGTGCCCTGGTTGGATGCCAAAGAATCATAGTCTTCAATACTACCATAGCCTATCTGCTCTCTGAGAGTCAATTTCCCTGAAAGAAAAACAGTGAAACTTTGTGTTTCTGCCTGTCCCTGCACTAGCTTACCTGAAGTGCCCTGGTTGGATGCCAAAGAATCATAGTCCTGAATACTACCATAGCCTATCTGCTCTCTGAGAGTCAATTTCCCTGAAAGAAAAACAGTGAAACTTTGTGTTTCTGACTGTCCCTGCACTAGCCTACCTGAAGTGCCCTGGTTGGATGCCAAAGAATCATAGTCTTCAATACTACCATAGCCTATCTGCTCTCTGAGAGTCAATTTCCCTGAAAGAAAAACAGTGAAACTTTGTGTTTCTGCCTGTCCCTGCACTAGCTTACCTGAAGTGCCCTGGTTGGATGCCAAAGAATCATAGTCCTGAATACTACCATAGCCTATCTGCTCTCTGAGAGTCAATTTCCCTGAAAGAAAAACAGTGAAACTTTGTGTTTCTGCCTGTCCCTGCACTAGCTTACCTGAAGTGCCCTGATCGGATGCCAAAGAATCATAGTCCTGAATACTACCATAGCCTATCTGCTCTCTGAGAGTCAGTTTTCTTGAAAGAAAAACAGTGAAACTTTGTGTTCCTGGCTGTCCCTGCACTAGCCTCCCTGAAGTGCCCTGATCGGATGCCAAAGAATCATAGTCCTGAATACTACCATAGCCTATCTGCTCTCTGAAAGTCAATTTCCCTGAAAGAAAAACAGTGAAACTTTGTGTTCCTGGCTGTCCCTGCACTAGCCTCCCTGAAGTGCCCAGCTTGGATGCCAAAGAATCATAGTCCTGAATACTACCATAGCCTATTGCTCTCTGAGAGTCAATTTCCCTGAAAGAAAAACAGTGAAAGTATGTCCTGTAATGGTGCTTTTGCTTATTATTATTATATATATTAGAATACCACTGCTAGGATAAGCAACCTTCCCTGCCAGGTTAGCCAGCAACCACATCTCCTCCTTTCTAGTATTAACTTAATCTTTAGCTCCTCTAGCTTTAACTTAACCTTAGCTCCTTGTCTCCCACCAAATTCCTAAGTAGAATTTCTCCCTCCATTACCCTAGCCTGATATCCCCCTTCGGGGATAATTTTTGTATCTCTCCTGCTGCCATTAAGTGTCCGGCCACCAAGTGGTGCTATACTCTTAGCTTTCTAACCTATTTATCCTTATCCTCTCATTACCTGCCTCTACCTATTTGAGTGCCCAGGCTTTTTCTGCTTACTAATTTCTCTCTTTAATTAGTGTCACTCCAGATATTATTTCACTCAGCACTCCTCTGACATCCCAAGTCCATCACTGAAAGCCTTTATACTTTACTCCACAACTCTACAAACCTGCCTTCTGAATTCTCACTCTTACTGATTGTTTTCCTTGACATTGTTTCCACTACCTGGCTCTACCTGCTACATTCGCACTGCAGGATCACTCCGCTCTCCTACCCTTCCCCCAAAAGTCCACCCGCCCCCACTGCTCCTACATTTATACATCACTGGACACTCCCCTTCCCCTAATTATCCAATTACCACAATACTTTCCCCTTAACAGTAGATACATACACACCCATACTTTCACTACTCTTCATACTATGTGCCCTACTATACTATCTCTCTCCTATCTAGCTCATTAATCAACCCTATTTCTGACCTTGTACTATCCTCCTTCCTACCATGCTCTCATCACATCAGCCAAAATTTACAAATCTGTTTCTCTTTCTTGCTGCAACACCCATACTACTTATACCATTTATCCAAACCTTGTATGAAAACTTGCATTTCACTGGATCCCTCCATCCACTAAAACAAACATCACATTTCAATCAACAAACTGCCCACAGCCATGCGAACATCACCTCTACCTCAACCTACCTCTCCCCAAAGTATCATAGGATAGCTCATATTACTTTCCAACAGGCCAGAAAAAAAATCACAATATATTCTCTGCAAACTCTTTAAGTTCTCATTTACTTTTCAACAACACCATCTACTTCATGGTGATATTCATCCCAACCCAGGACCTAACAACAACACTCTACTAAATCCCCACCAACCCCATCCTACCACTCCATTTGCCCCCACTAAAACTGCAAACTCCTTACTCATAGCTCATCTTAACATACAGAGTTTAAACAATAAAATTAGCTTACTTCATTCTCTACTTGACACACATTCCTTTGATGCCCTTTGTCTAACAGAAACCTGGCTCAAACCAGGAACAAAGGACAATGAAGTCATCCCACCAGGTTATAATATAATAAGATTAGACCGTACAACCAAAAAGGGTGGTGGGGTAGCAATTCTGTATAAATCTGAGCTAAATGTGTCTGCAGTAGACTTACAAATACCCCTAGATAATAATGTAGAAATCCTTATCACTAAATTTCAGGTCAATGCCAGCAAATCCATTTACATAATTTGCTCCTACCTACCTCCAGGTAATAACATCAACACCCTTGAAAATATCCTATGCTACCTCTCTTCTTCCCCTCCCACAAGAAACCATAGTAGTTGGTGACTTCAATATAGACTGGAATTGCTGTACTTCAAACAAACCTTCAGTCCATATAAACCTATATGGCTTCTCTCAAATTATCACCACTCCAACCAGAATCCATAAACCCAGTAGCATAGAGAGTACCTTAGACTGGATCCTAGTAAAAAAAATCCCCTCGCTTATATAGCAGATACCCTTCCTGACGATATTAGCGACCACTTCCTTACTTATATAATTAGGCAAAAAACCTTCATACCTAACCAAACCATCCTTAAAACTACACAAAACAAAAAAAAATAATTTAATGCTGTAAGTTTCCAAGCTGAGCTACAAGCCTGTGACTGGTCTCCCTTAAAACAACTCTCCCTTGATGAAGCAGTATATCCTATTTTAACTCCAAATTCTTACAAATACTGGAATACCATGACCCTAGTCGATCCATAAGAACCAGAAGTAAAGCTGCACCATAGCTCTCTAAAGAGACAAGACACAAAATCCTATTAAGAAATAAGATCTGGTCTAAATAAAGAAACACTAAAAACCCAACCGACCACCAGAAATACAAACACTGTAGAAATGCCACAAAAAAAATCAATGCTCCTTGATAAAAAAAACTACTACTTTTAACTCCAAGACAAGCATCAACAAACCCCGCAAACTTTCTGGGCAGCTATTAATAGACTTTTACACCCAGGCCACTCCAAGACTCCAACCTCTTCAGGTCTCTCCCTAAACACTCATAAGGAGATTGCTGACACCTTCAATACCTTCTTTACAGAAACTGTACAATCTCTTGCTAATTCCTTACCTCCTGTTAGCTCAACCCTCACATTCCCCATGACTAGCAAACCCCCTACCTTTCAATTAAATCCAGTCCCTACTTCCCTCATCTATACCCTGCTGACTAAACTTAAACCATATACCCCATCAGCCGATCTCCTACCAACTGAATACCTGCAAATCGCAGCTAAAGTACTTTCCTATCCTATTTCCATACTAATCAACAGAACCATTACTGAAGGTTCCATCCCATCTCTCTGGAAAATCTCTCACATAATTCCACTTCACAAGGGTGGTAACTGAACCGAAATATCTAACTTTCACCCCATAGCCATACTCTCTCATCTAGCCAAAATAATGGACAAATGCATCCACCAACAACTACTTGATCACCTTTTTCCAAAATAACCTTCTATCAGACTGTCAGCATGCTTTTAGGCCTTTCCATAGTACTACTACCACCCTACTATCCTTATCTGACTGCATCAACAAGCATCGTAACAACAACAAGCTCTCCACTGCTCTCTTCATAGACCTATCAAAAGACTTTGATATGGTGAGCCATCAATTACTTCTAGACATAATAAAACAACTCTCACTCAACTCTCATGCATTATCATGGTTTAAGTCCTACTTAGAAAACAGGCAGCAAGCTGTCCTCTGGGACAATAACCTTTCCACTCATCTTCCTATTACTCTTGGAGTCCCACAAGGCTCCATCCTGGGACCTCTCTTTTTCTCTAAATTCATCAATGATCTAAAGATAAATATTCCTCAAGCCACCTGCATACAATATGCAGATGATTCCACACTAGTGTGTTTTGCCACCTCAAGTGCGGTGCTCCAAACCATCACTCAGGCAGTATTTAACTCAGTTGAAAAATTTTTCTAGCAACGTTGTTTCCTACTAATCACCAAGAAAACTAAATTACTAATATTTACTCCTACGCTAAAGTCCCCCCTATTGATCTTATTGTTAAATCCAGCAATGGTACTGTAATTGCACCTGAACTGACCACCAAACTTTTAGGCATAACAATTGATCACAATCTTAACTTTGATGCACACATTAACACTACTATTAAAACTGTTAACAGAAAACTTGGCTCACTCTATAGGATAAAATCCTTCCTTACTCCTGAAGCCAGGACCACCATCACCCATACCCACCTGATCTCTACCCTCCTCTATGCTTCACCTATTTATACTAATCTTTCCAAATCTAACCTAAACAAACTGGCAACATCATATAACAGCATTGCCAGATTTGCCACTGGCTCACCATTTAGAACCCATCACTGTATAAACCTCAAACAGCTAGGATGGCTAGAACTCCAAACCAGCTCCTATTTCAACAACTTACTATCACCCATAAGATACTCTTTCATACCAACAATACGCCTACTCTCAGTAGCCTAATCTCTCCCTATAGAAATCTTACTACCCTTCGCTCAGCAAATAAATTACAAGTAACCACCCAGAAATCATATAATAAAGCAGGAGCCTCCCTCTTCTCTAATTCCACGGGGTAGATTTGGAATAGGCTCCTCAGCAACCTACAATTGCTTTCATCATTACCACTCTTCAAGTGCCAGCTAAAATTACTCCTTGAAGCACAATGGCTATGCCCATGTATTAACTATGATTAACACAAACTGTATATTATACTGGTTTTTCCCCCTTCCAACAACCTCCTAGTGGGATGATAAAGCCTCCTCCATGTTAATATTCTAATCTTCTCTTTTTCCATGAAACTCCCTATGGTACATATTTGGGAACCCTACTCCTGCCCCAGGCACTTGCATTGTCAGTTTTGTATGTATGCCAACTATGTTATATATGTGTAAAATTCTGAACAGGCATGATAATTAGCTAGAATCTTTCATTTCTTCCCTACTCTTCTACAAAACAAATGTCAACCTATATACCTCAGATATACGCTTCTAGAACTACTGTACTGCTAAAACCTGCACACATGTTTTTCTTTTGATGCTAATTTCTACTATGTTAGCCTACCGCAATATTGTATTTAATCATTTTAGCTTTATGTGCCTTTACTGCTTTGATGCTAGTTTCTACTATGTTACCCTACAACATTAGTGTATTTAACATGTTTTAGTTTATGGTGCTTTACTGCTTTTTATTCCTGTTACATTAGTTTAATTTTAGAGCTTTTCTCCCCGGGCATCTACTGAAAATGGACATGCATCCAGTTAGACTAGCCCGGTCAACAAATGTAAAATAAATAAATAAAATAAATAAATAAACATGCAGAAAGTAGGAGGAAACAGCAGGATGAGGAGGGAAATGCATGTTTTAATGCCACTATGTTGCTGATTACTACATACATAATGTGGTGAGAGATGGCAGGGTATGATGTGGGAGTTAGCGGAGGATAGTGCCTGCAAATGTGGATGTGCAGGGTGAAAAGTTAATGGAGAGAAATGTATGTGGTCCTGTGACATGTTTTCCTCTTCTTCTCTTTCAGGAGTGATGTACAGATGGAGGAACCCACCTTTTTCTGTAGCTGAGAATGAAGTTATAGTTAATGGCCTCAGACTGCATCATGCCATCCTGCTGTTGAGAAGACACCATAATCAAGAACAATGCACTGCACTGTGAGCAGACCTTGTTGCATCAGTAAATCACATTGGGCTACAGGACAGAAGCTATGAGCAGGTCCGACACAGGACCACCAACATGATAAATACTGCATGGCAAAGGGCTGCAGCTGTGGCCAGGGACCCTGCTGGCACCAGTGGAGGGCCTGCAACACAACAACCACTCTCGGCAACAGAGGAGTTTTGGGAAATCCTGAGTTCAGCCACCAGCTCACACGTATCCATCACCCCATATGTCATGGAGGTGCATGGCACACCTTCCACAGCAGGGGAGTGCCTGGGTAAGCCTCCTGTAGTCATCAGTTATAATGGCAGCCTCTGCATACCTATACACAGATGTCAGGTCAATCTGCATTTCAGGGGGGGATTGTAACACACACGTGTGCACTGTGCACAACTAATGTCAGCAATGTTGGCAGTATCACAGTTTGTACTGTATGTGTTAAATTCCACACATATTATCTTGTACCAGTGCCACATTTGTGTTTGCTGACAATCCCTCTCCCCCACAATTCCATACATACATCTGGTGTGGTGGAATCCAACATCCTGTAGCCTGTGAGTGTGAAACTGTTTTGCTATGGCTCATCTATACCCTAGGAATGGTAAGGACTGCCAGTTTGCCATGGACACAACTGTTACGCTTAGCCAAAGCAAAATACTTGTATGTTCAGTTGTAGAGGGGTTCACTGCAGTGCATTGAATTGGTAATCACAGTAGCATATTTTCAGGAGCTGTAACATATTTGCACATCTTTTTGTGAAGGTGTATGTGGTCTACACTACAGTGGGAAATAATATGATGGATATGGGTGCACCATGTTTTAGGTGAAGGTCCATCATATACACTGACATGTTGCTTATCTCAGAGGTGTATAGTACTGGCAACATAGGTTCATAGGTAGGTACTAGGATATTACCTGAGGGCATTTATAAGCCTAGCCAGGGTGTGTCAGCTTTCGCCGCCCCACCGATTAATTAACTGATCCTCTGTCAAGCAGAGCCAATAAAGTGATCCCAGGGGTGTATTTTCTGTTACCCATCCACTCGTCAAGGTTTCTCTTGAAGACTGTTAGTGAGGGGCTCTGCCTGATGTAATTTGGAATTTTGTTTTAAAGCATGGGGAGTCTCTGTGGCAGGAATCTATCCCTCCAGCATGTTCTATTTATTGTTGTGGCGTGGTTTAGCTCACTAGAGCACATGACTTGCAATGACTTGGATTTCTTTAGGTGGAGCATGTCCATCAATTCTGAGTTGGACATGCCTTTGTAAGTCAGGCAGAGATCACCTCTGAGTAAGCAATATGCCACTGAGTACAGCCGGAGTTTTTTCAGTCAGGCTGCATAGGACATATGTTTGAGGCCAGTAATCCCCTTGGTGAGGTACTTTTTTGGTCTTTCCAGCTGTTGGAAGTGTCTTGTGAGGTACATCCCAAATGGGGCATTGTACTCTATGATGGGTCTAATGAGTGACGAGTAGAGGGGCACTATAACCTCTTTATTTCTAGATGCAAATCCTTTAATAATTAGATGGGCCACATAGAAGTATTTCTTAACTACTTTGGCAATATGATTGTCAAAGAGAGATTGCTATCTACCTGGGTCCCCAGATCTCTTATTACCTCTTCTGTATTAAGGGGCTGCCACCTATGTGGTAATCTGTGGGTGTTTTTTTGTTTTTCTCAAATGGGATGACTATGCATTTTTTGGCATTTAGCTTGAGGTCATGACTTTGACACCAGGTGTCCATCTCAGCAAGGCCCTTTTGGAGGATGTCCATGTCAGCCAGAGAGTCAGTTATGGCTCCCAGTTTGCAGTCATCAGTGAACTTGGTTAGCCATAGTCCTCCTGTGTTTGCCTGTACTTCTGAGAAGTATATGCCGAACAGTAGGGTCCCAGGACTGAGCCTTGCGGGACACCACTTGTGACTGGTTTAGAGTTGGACCTGGAGCCTGCTATTCTTGCCATGTGAGTTCTGTCTGTAAGCCAGTTGGCAACCCATCTTGTGATGTAGGGGTTTATGTTCAGGCTGGTGAGTTTTTCTGTAATACCCAAGTTGGGAATGGTGTTGAAAGCCTTGGCAAGGTCAAGGTAGGCTGTGTGAACCACCTTTCCCTTGTCTATGGCCTTGGTGACTGTCTCAAAGAAGTCAACCAGGTTTAGTAGGCATGATCTGCCTTTAACAAAGATGAACTGGTTCAGATCAAGTGTTTGGAGGTTCCCAATGTCTTTCCTTATGAGTTCCATGATGATGCACTCCATAGCCTTGCAGACCAGGCTAGTCAGGCTTATGGGGCGATAGTTACCAGGGTAAGTTGTGGCCCCTCCTTTCTGCAGAGGAATAACTGTTGCTGTGTGCCATTCTATGGGCACGTAGCCTGTGGAGAAACTGAGGTTGAACAGCGTGTTTACGTGGGGGTGTAGTTCATTCTGTAGTTTGTGCAAGATGCAGCCTGGGACACCATCTGGCCCACTGACATTGTGTTTTTGGCTTTTGAAAGGGCTGTTTTCACCTGTGTGTCTGTGATTTTTGGTACACTACACTTTTCCGGTATTGTTGTGGGCCCTTTTGGATGTGAGAGGGGAGTGTAGTTTGCACTGAATCTATCTGCCGGGATGTTGGCAATATCAGTAGGTTCAGTATATTTTGTGCTATTTTGCACTAGTTCAGTGCATATCTGCGAGTTGCCACTTAGATTCTTAACACAGCTAAAGAAGGCTTTATGGTTATCTTTTGAATCCTTGGCAATTTTTCTTTCGAAGTTAGCCTTGGATGATTTCATGAGGGACCTTAGTTTCTTACTGATACTGATCAGAGATGTCTTTCCTTCTTGGGATTTGCTTTTTTTCTGAACTAGTTTCCTACTTCTATTGTATAGCCTGCTTATTGCTGGGGTCCACCAAACTGGTTTCCTTCTCTTAAAGGAGTGAGTCTTGGTTTTGCTAGGGATGGCACAATCCATGCATCCATGTAGGTGCTCATAGGGTGCATTTGTAAAGGTTTCTTCATCTTGGACAGCATTATCCTTTAGTGTGGGGGCTGTGAAATGTACCACCTCTGTCTTAAGTAAGGTAAAGTTTACTTTAGAAAAGTTTTTTACATCAGTCAGACATAGCTGGACTGCATGTTATTAAGGGCATGTCTTGTCTGTGTCTGTTGTGGTCTGCTTGTGTGTTGTGCATGGGGCAATTAAGTTGTGGTACATATAATGTAGTTGTGGCACCTCATCTGTATTTGCGTGTGTGTGTGTGTGTGTGTGTGTGTGTGTGTGTGTGTGTGTGTGTGTGTGGATCAACAGACATAATAGTGCAAGTTTTAATGTAGTCAGGTGACCATGGGGGTTGGAGTCTGTCCCCCTCACAACCTGATGTCAGTATCTCATCGGACTCTGATGATGATGGAGGCCATAGTAAGGCACAGGAGGGCTTGTTGGGGGCTGAATTTGTCCCATGGGTTGACAACCCACTTCCTCCCTCAGTGTCCCCATACACAATCAGTATGCCCACACATACCCAGTCCCCTGCAACCACAGATAATGGAAGTCAGAGTTTGGTGACATCGAACAGGAGAGTGTGGCAACTATGGCATCTGTGACTGTAGACACTAGCCACAGCCAGAGAGCTGGTGAGGTCCCAAAACTCAAAGGAGGACTACTGCCCAATCACCACCTGTCACAGATGTCACATCACAAGTCACTCAGCGCATGTTTCATCAGTCCGTCATGGAGGCACAGGCACATTCTAAATGCAACACCAGATGGATGCCCAGGATCATGGATGTATCACTGTCTGGCATCCATGACTCCATCCACAACATTGGTGACACCATTCATTACTTCACCAATGTAGTGGACAGATGGTGGGATGAGACATTGTCAGTCCTTAACCTCACATTGTCTGTGCTGGAACATGTGGTGGGAGTAGACCATCGGACATTTGGACATAGGTCAGCACCAACATCAGCTGAGAATCCACGTATCCATGCACATTCACACTCCCGTAGTGGCAGTACCAACAGCACTAGAGCAGGGGCAGTGCTGTTCACAACACTATATAGCAGGGCATGGGCATGTGGTCCTGGGCAGTCCCATGAGGGACATGGCCCCAGCAGACACCAGTCACCATTAGCAAGTAATATCGCATCTGACCCTGGGCATGGTGGTGCCAGTGCTACTCCTGAGAGAGCCAGTTCCCTTGTTTTTGGATGGAGACAGTGAACTGTACATTCTTCCATGTACAGTCCACAGTTGTCCAACATACCCTTCTGTAGGGCTAGCACATGGCTTGACGGTGTACGTGCACACTCTCATACATCACTGTCACATGCAGGTCACCACCAGGTGCACTCAGCTCCTCTCCATGGCCCAGCTGACCAGCATCCCTCCAGACACACACACACATGATGTCAACTGTGTGGCACAGCCTAGGCCTTTGGCAACTCCACACCATAACCTGTGCATGTGATGATACCTGTGCCACATCCCTGCCATCCATACCATCGATGCAGGGACATGCAAATATGTGTCTGATGCACATGGTGACTATAGTACATTTAATGACAGCTTGTAATGCAGTAGTGCAGTAGTGTTATGCCCTGTAAGGTGCTGTCTGCTAGCATGTGTCATTAGTACACATCAAGGTATATGCACCTTTGTTCCATGATGCTGCATTGGTGGTAGTATTGCTGACTGACTGTTGTCTCCCATACCTTTGCCTGTTTCTATTCCAGGGGTCTGTGTGTCTACACCATGGACAGGTGGTGCTAATACAACAGCTCAGGATGGCATGGTGGCAACACAGAAATGTGACTTTGCCACGGTACGGCTGTATATGTGCATTGTTACCTATGTACATATGTGTAGAACAGTGTGTTAGGGACAATGGGAGCAGGCAGCATAATCTTGCATGCATACCCCATGACACAGCATGCTACTCTTGATACATGTCAGCTGGGAGTTCAGTAGGATCATAAGAGGTTACTAGAGTAATGGCCCCGGGCCCCTTACAAGACTAGGCATTAGTTTATCCCCAGAGAGAAACATCAGTCAGTACCTGTTGCCCCTGTTAATGAGGGACACAGGTGGGACCCCTGGGACAGAATTGTGGATTCCCATCCACTAATCATGATGAGGGCCAGCGTGGTACTCTGTTTGACGTGTATGGGAAGTGTATTCCTGAGACAGAGCAGCCTCTGGGAGACAAACCTGTCTCTCTAGCAGGTTATGTAGATGTTGCATATCAGATTCACGCCTGTCACGCAGGTAATGCATCTGGAGTTAGACATAGATATGAGGCAACTGTAGTAGCGCAGGGTCCAACATTGCCTTGTAGGCATGACACAGCCCACCTTTGAGCAACCTATACAATACCAAGTGGATCAATAGTGATTTGAGTCTGTCTGTATGGGACAGGTGTTGGAGGCCATGGGTTACCTTTGTGAGGTATTTCCATGGCCTTTCCAGTTGGTGCAGATGTCTGCATAGGTACATACCAAATGGGGCATTGTAGTAAAATATTGGTCTATAGAGAGATAATGGCCACTTTTTTTTCTGGATGCAATCCCTTTACCTATGAGATGAATCCCATACAAGTTTTTTCTGAACATTGCTGCTACATGATGGTTGAATGTGGAATTGTTATCAACCTGAGTACTCAGATCTCTCAACACAAGTCGTATGTTTAGGGAGTTGCCATTGATGTGGTAAACAGTGGGGCCATGTCTTTGCCGAATGGTATGATGATACCATTTTATACATTTAGATTGAGTCTATAGTTGATGTAAGACCCTCTTGCAGTATGTTAACATCATTTGGGGAGTCAATGACAGACAGCACCCAACTTACATTCATCTTCAAACTTGGTCAGTACCTACAAATGTAGGTGGTGGTAGTGGGTAGCATTCATGCCTAGATACATGTGGGTTATTTAGGGATAGCAGCTACTCACAGGAACTCAAAATATATACATATTGCACACACATAGACAAGACAGACTAGGGTTGCCAGCTTATCAAATGCCCAATGTGGGACACTTTTTGCAGTAAAGTGAGAGCTGGCAGGACAAACCATACCCATGACAAGTGCAATGGACAGAACCTCACTTTTTTGACAATATAACAGCTTATTTTTGTAGCATTTGCCTAGATTACAATATTTCTCATAACATTTATGAGTTTGTGATGTAAAATGAATGCTTTATGCAACTATTAGAATAATGTAGGAAATTTTCAGACATTATACTGTCTTTACTTTGTACATACACGTGTATAAACATTTTTAGCTCTATGAAAATATTAGAACTTCCACCTTGTTTCTATCTGATTTTAATTATTTGTATAATAGATTTCTGGAGCTTTTCTTCCCTTGACTCCACTGCAAAAGGGTTTTGCCCAGTTGGACTTTACCAGTTAACAGAGATAAAAACAAATAAATAAATAAATAAACAATATTTCTTTCTGCAGCTCTTTATCTTTAATTCTGCATCAGTTGCTGGAGCAGTGTGATAGATGCTGACCTACTTATTTTTTGTTCAAGCATGGCCTCATCTAAAAACATATGAAGTAATACCAAACAGTTCAAATGTTAAGACCATTGTAGCAGTGGAAATTACCCTTTCCGACTTCTGAAAAAGTTGAGCAACTAATGATGCTCACTTCATGAATCCTTTTTCTGTCTAGAACATATTTCCATACTGGACATTTTATTTAATGTTCTGATTGTAAAAACATATTTGTTTTAAGAATGATGTGTCAATGATTTTGTCAACTTTTCATGCTTTTTGCACATATGTTTGCATAAAGAATAAAATAAAACAGTGTGTTGAGAGCCATGCCACTGATTGTGAAATGGTTTGTGTAAGTAATAATTAAGACTTAGAGGAGAACATTCACAGCTGTCAATATTTTGTCACAGGATTCTAAGAACAGGTTGTACCTCATGAAGAACATTTTCTAGGATGTATCTGGTAATAAGCTTCACATACAAAGCCTTTGACATGAAACATCTCAGCATCTTAAACTCATTTTATCTGCTACACTCTTATTTAAATCTTCATATCCTTTTTCACATTTTCCTCATGAAGGAGCTGTATCATATTTTTTTTAGTGCATATAGCCAGTGAGAACCTGAGATATAAAATTTCAGGACTGAGGTTTTGATGGCAACAAATGCAGTATTTGATATCTAACTGGTGGAAAAATGGGTGGCAGTTAAGCTTGCCATTACTAATTGTTTGTTTCTCTAGATTATTTGTTGGCTGGGGAGTCTTCTTTTGCCCGTTTCTTGTCCTCGTCTGTATATGTGGGTTTTTTCTAGACACACCTATTCTTACTCATATCCTAAAGACGTGTCAATAGGAGAAATAGGTTTCTTCTCAACTGCACACAGATGTCCGCAAAGTGTGATTTTGTGTGTGCATGTGTGCACGTGTACATGTGTGTGTGTGTGTGTGTGTGTGTGTGTGTGTGTGTGTGTGTGTGTGTGTGTGTGTGTGTGTGTGTGTGTGTGTGTGTGTGTGTGCCTGCCTGTAACAGTTGTTTACTTGGAAAGTTCGACAAGGCAATAACCCCTTTTCCAGCCACAGTACAGGGAGAACTGCTTCACAATAAAATCAGGTCTATATATAGATGAAACATCACATATATTTAATAAAACAATATTTATAACAGTCACATACAAGGTGTGTACGTAGAGCATGAGTACAACCAATTGAATGCTGCAAGTTATATATGCTGAAGGTGGGGTAGAAAAAAATCCTATATTGAAAGAGAAAATACTAAAATATTGACACTAGAACAAGAAAATCATGACCACTTTAATACATATTTATTTGTATATCATATACAGGATATAGAAGTGAAAAATATTTAAAAGAATCAGAGGATATAGCATTTAGTATTATTTGAGAAGGCATGAGAATGTTTGTTAAAAAAAAAGAAGAGGTAACTAAAAAAGAACAGATGGATAGGCAAGAAGATGTTTCAGTGAGGTAAGTTTGAAACAAATGAAATGGTGAAATATGAGGATATGATAAAAGACACTCCCATTAGGAGAGGATATAAGATACTCCAGTGGGTAATTAGGCTGTGTTTAAGTACTGGAGTCTTTGTTCAGTTGTAAGTTTATCCTAACCTGGGGAAGCAGAAGGGTACAAGTACTCTTGGTGTTGAATGAACACTTGTGAGTCCACCTTGGGAATGCACAGGTGCATATCCAAGTATCTGTGAGATGTTATCTGAGTTGGCACTTAAATACCATTATGTTGCTGGGTTCTGTCAAGTGAGCAGGGAGGGAATTCAGTTTATTTGGTATGCAGCTTGAATATAGTGAATCACCTGCAGTGCTTGTTGAGTTAGTTATTTGGAGGAAGGATATTTTGGTGGAGCACAGGTGTCTATTTAAATAGTACAGCTGAATGATGGGTATTTTTCAGGGATGTGAAGTAGTTTGTGCATTGTCAATAACTGTGAGTGAGTCAGTGTATATGTCAGTTCAAATCAATTTATCTGTTTTAGAATAAGATAATCTATCTATCTATCTATCTATCTATCTATCTATCTTCCTATCTACCTATCTATCTATCTATCTATCTATCTATCTATCTATCTATCTATCTATCTATCTATCTATCTATCTATCTATCTATCTATCTATCTACCTACCTATCTATCTATCTATCTATCTATCTATCTATCTATCTATCTATCTATCTATCTATCTATCTATCTATCTATCTATCTATCTACCTATCTATCTATCTACCTATCTACCTATCTATCTATCTATCTATCTATCTATCTATCTATCTATCTATCTACCTATCTATCTATCTATCTATCTATCTATCTATCTGTCTATCTATCTATCTATCCTTTGTTGACCAGGTTAGTTCTACTATTCTAGTGGCTCCTTTTCAGGGAAGACCAAAGATGGTATTCATTTTTCTGACTTATGGTGCAGTTTTCATTTCCATCCAGAGGCTGATGTGAACATTGATTGTTTACTTCCATACTGGCTGTATGAGTGACTTGACTACAAGTGCTCATGTGCTAGTAACTCATGATGCATTTGCACACTACCCCTTACTCTAAATGGCAGGTGCCCTAACTCCCACCAGTCCAGTCCCAGCTATTTATCTATTCCTTCCACCACCAAAACCAATTGAACTCCATAGCCTTATCAGAGCACACCACACTCCAAAAATCTAAACTCTTCCATCACTTCCTTACCTTAAAATTACACTCCTGCTTCTTAATCCTAATTTTTTAATTAATTTATTTATTTAACTTTTGCTAACCAGGAAATTCCGACTTGGAACGAGCCAATTTTCAGCGAAGGTCTGGAGAGAAATGCTCCAGACGCATGTCTTTGTAATCTTCCCCTACTGCTCCATAAACGTGAAACCCCCTTCTCCTCTATAAACCTTAACTCCATTCTCCTAAATTCCCCTCTTGATTCCTAGGCCTAAAATTCCCTCAACTCTCTAAATTAAATTCCCTGATCACTTCTAAACAATAAACTCCTCTCCTACTTCCTAATCCCTTTCTCAACCTAAATCTCACTCCTCATCACTGCCTGAAATCCTACTCTCTCACCCCCCCCCCCTCCTCACTACCTCAGAACTGAAGCCATACATACCAAGCACAACCTCTGCTACTGCATTCAGGTGTGGTATCACGGCTCCATTTTCTTTTCATGGCTGTTACACCTTGCTCAGATGTGCAGTCAAGTTCAAGCAAGAATAGCAGCCCATGAACCAGTAGCTGACTTCCTATCCTATCCTGTCCTATCCTATCCTATCCTATCCTATCCTATCCTATCCTGTCCTATCCTATCCTATCCTATCCTATCCTATCCTATCCTATCCTATCCTATCCTATCCTATCCTGTCCTATCCTATCCTATCCTATCCTATCCTATCCTATCCTATCCTATCCTATCCTATCCCCATTACACTTTGCCATGTGTATTCTGTATGATTCTAACAGTGTAGAATGAAGTTATTTCACTGTGCTGCTTGATACTGTACATTGATGTGACGTATTTTGTTTTACCTGTGTATTTAACCATGGATTCAGAATTGTGTCTCTGTAAATTAATTGTGAGCCTAGTTATATGTCTATGTGCACTTGACTCAAAGTAACTCATTTTAATTTATGTGGCCATCATACACATATATGGTATTCAGCAGCTACTCACCTCATGTATCTCCACTGAGCTCTGTTTTGTAACTGCTATGCATGTCACGCATGCATACCTTGTTTGTGCATTACCATCCCTTGTGATGCTCTACCAGCAGCAGTCTAGCAGTTAGAGAAAAGGATTAAATCTATGAGCTGTTAACAAACTGACTCCTATAGTCCAGGGTTTGATTCCTTCCACCTGTTTTACCTTCTGTGTGATGCTGAGTGAGTCATTTAACAAAACAAAATGTTGGGGCAGTTGGGAAGTTGTGCTTACTCCTCAATTGTCTGCTGGGCTACATGACTATTAGCTATATATGAACCTACATCTTATGCCAGAACTTCTGTCTGATTCTCCTGTACGGACTGTTTATCAGTGCGTGTATTTCCTGCCATGTTTGTGCCTGTCCATCCATGGTTCTTATTTCTTTCTTGTCCCTTCCTTACTTTCATATAGACAAAATGTGCCTTGCACAGAAAAAGAGCTCTGCCCTGTTCTTGGTTCTTTCTATCTGACTTTCCTTTATTATTCTGAGCATACTTTCTTGCACTTGTATTAGCCAGTTTCTGTTCCTTCCTTCCTTCCCCTATCACTTGCTCCCTGTGACGTTTTTTTTTTTTTTTTTGCATTGTGACACCTACACAATGTGTCAAGTGTCACACAACCATTTTATATCCGTTTCCTATGAAGGATTAATGGTTATGCTTATTATAACACTGGCAGCATAGTTCCAAAATTCTGCCAAGTTGAATGTATTTTGTCTCTAGTTGCCATTATACAGGTTATTCACCAGTATAAAGAATGCCTTCGAACAATGAGATAAAAAATTGCAGCACTGTGGTCTTTCCATATATCTGTTTCTAAAGAGACTTACTTCTTACTGATCACTTGTCTGTCATAACACTGTGCCATTCCTCATTGTATTAGGTGACATTTTTTGCAGCTTTTTACAGCAATTAGTTCACCATAGAGAGCACATACTGTTACTCAAAGCTTTTAGAATCTGTTCCCAGAGGTGCTGCTGAAGACAAAAAATTGATGTTTATGGATGAGACTATATATATATATATATATATATATATATATATATATATATATGTATATATATATATATATATATATATATCTATATATATATATATATATATATATGTGTGTGTGTGTGTATATATATATATATATATATATATATATATATATATAGAGAGAGAGAGAGAGAGAGCTTTTTCTTGTATGCACTATTGTTATGTGGAGCTTTTCTCCCCAGGCCTCTACTGAAAATGGTCTCACCTAGGTCCAGTAGACTGTTCCAGTTAACAAATGCAATAAATAAATAAAGAAAATAAATAAATACATAGTACATAGTTTTAGTACAAGTTTCTTTTCCAGATAACATACCTTCAGAAATGATATCTTTGGTACACAAAAAAGTGCACAAGTTAGTATACAGATGATGAGCCATTTTTACTGTGTAATGCTTTATTGCAATATTATGACTAGATTCATTTTATTTAGCATGTCAATGAAAATAAATACTTAAAAAAATCAGTGAGTGTTTTAACAGAGTCATATTAATATGTCTTATGTTAAATTTTTTACTAAAGGAAATATGTTTTTTTAAGGGAACCTCATATTTCTCCATCTCAAGCTTTAAATTAATTCTTGAATAAAGCCGACACCAAGCTAATTATTTTTAGACTACATTATCTTCTGTAAACGAAATGATGATTGTTCAGCTAGCAGCTGGCAATGTTCCCATACAAAAATGTTTTTTTTTTTTTATGCATTTACTTAATTAACACGTTAACTGTCTGCTGGGCAATGAAATGAGAACATGATTTAAAATTTTTGCTTCAGTGGGACTGTTATTATTTTTTTTTTACAATTTTTAAAAACAGAGTTTGGCTTAAGAAGACAATGTATCAGAAATTGTTAACACTGAAAAGACCTAAATAGATGCAATTATACTATCTGTATAAGTTCATAGGTAAGAAGTGATATGTGTCTCTGTATAAGTTTATATGGCTTTATGAAAGAAACTGCTAAGAGTCTCTACTCTGTATTTGCAGCTATATTATAGCTGACTGAGGAACAGCACATGTTTACTACTTCAGTAAATAATACTGTTGGTAAGTGAAACTCTTCTTTGTGGGTTGCTGCTGGAAGGGACCCATAGGGAGCTCAGCTGACCAATCTCAGGAAACAAACAGAAATATGAAAGTGAAGAAAGAAACAAATCAATAGAAATTATTATTTTGATTATTATCATTATTCACTGCTGTATAACAAATATATGTGTGTGTGTGTGTGTGTGTGTGTGTGTGTGTGTGTGTGTGTGTGTGTGTGTGTGTGTGTGTGTGTGTGATGATAACTAGAAGACAACCAGGTAACTCACAGAATGCTGACCATAAAGCAAATATGAAGACTTTTCTGAATAATTTATGTACCTCTTGATGAATTGTAATGACCTCTTTGCAACTTGTTTTATGCTGCCGAAGAATATTGTTCTCCATTTCCAAACTAAAAGACTACATTTACAATAGTTTCCAGGCAATCCCACAGATCACGCACAAGCTTGTTAGCACATTTGCTCATGCTTAACAACTCAATTATTACATTGCTCTTCCATTTTCATCTTTAGACACAAATGAGACAGTATTGCTTTTATGTGTCTGTTAAATTAATTGTTGGTCTAATTTATCTCACAGTTTCTAGGAAAAATACTGACAAAGGCTTTAGACAGAGAATCATTATTTTTGGGGATATAGGGATGTAGGAAGGTTTCTACCTACAAATATATATATATAGAGAGAGAGAGAGAGAAAGGGAGATGTATACAGTATAGATATATATACACACACACACACACACACACACACACACACACACACACACACACACACACACACACACATGTATATTTTTGGTTTAGTAAAATGTTGAATTTTCTCATTGCTTATGAGCTAGAGTGTCCATTGCATAAGCTTCACGTACTTGAGCTTATGCAGTACAAGGAACTGATGAATCACATAAAAAGGTACCTATTTAGTTTAAAAAGATAGTCATCTTCAATTAGAGCAATTGTTGCTTCCTCTCTTTTTCTCGTGATCTTATGTTACTATGTAAGCAGAAAACAGTGCCAGGATAGATTCATAATGAAATGTTAAACTATAACCTCCTGACAGCAACCTAGAAAAAAGAAACGAAGAATCATTAATCCAACTTAATTTAGGTCTGTTCATGAGCATCATGTTTCTGAGCTGGATGCCTCCTGAAGGAGAAGCTCAGGGGACATCTTCACCAGATACCCCAAATAACTAAATTTACTCCTCTCAAACCAGAGATACTGTAGTGCTGCTCTGAGTTCCCTTGAGCTCTCTAGCTCCTTATTTTGTCAAGCAAATGCAGCCTAGCAATCCTCTGAATGAATGAGATTTCAGCACATTGTAAACCTAATATTTTTATTTCAGTCTTTCAGTCAAAACCCAAAGGATGGTAACTATAAGTAAGACTGGAAACAAAGACTGAATGATGTACTAATAAATTGTCCTGTGACTCAGTCATCACTTCACTTCACCATCACAGTCCTACAATGCTACATCAGAGGAATCAGAACAGAACAGTTTTATGTATCCCCCTAACTTTGAGACAACTTTATCCTTCTTGTTCTTTAACTCAAACTTGATAGAGGTTCCAGTCTGGAGAACTGCACAGGGTGCCAGATTAAACTAGCAGTGACTACGCATTCAAATTAATTCTACTAAGCATATGCATCAATTTTTGCAGTGTATACTGTACTTCAGCATCATATCTTGAAGAGTTTATAACTTCATTTGCAATACTGTAGATGCTACTTTGCAATGCACAAAGATGTTATCCTTGCTACTAGCCTTGCTATTTCCCAGTGTGAGCTGCTTTCTTGGCTGAGCCAAAACCACTTGTGCCCATTATAGTTTTGATAATTAGGAAATCCTTGACAGGTTCAAAGTTGCTGGGGATACTGCAAAGGTTTTAATAAGCAGGTATGCCCCCCACAGGTGCACTGGGGGAATTTACATGGTCTTTGTATCATTGCAGATACTAAGGTAGGTTTTGCCACCACCTGCTCTGGACCCAGTACTGCCACAAATAGGCCTGATGAGCTGGGAGACTGGATAGACCAGGTGATGATGAGAAAGCCAGTTTACTACAGTAAGTATTTTACCTTTTATTTTAAATCTTATCAATAATGTTTAAAACATACAATATAAAAAATATTATATAACTGCATTAAACTGCAAGAAGATATGTATATGTCAGTGCAAAAATGTATCTAGTTGTAATCCAAAGGCATGAATAAGCACAGATATAACTGTAAACAAAACTTTTCTTTATAAAAATATGGCATGTTTATGCACTGATCTGTTTTTGTGTATAAAAAAACAGATGCAACTCTTTAGGAATATACTTAGAAATATTTTTCATGCATGCATGCATATGTGTGTGTGTGTGTGTGTGTGTGTGTGTGTGTGTGTGTGTGTGTGTATACATACACGCACACACACACACACACACACACACACACACACACACACACACACACACACACACACACACACACTCACACACACACACACACACACACACACACACACACACACACACACACACACACACACACACACACACATAAGAACATATTTCCATTGACACATAATTTTATATAGAACATAATTATTACCTTAGTGATTAGCTTTACTACAGTTAGACAATTGTTAGAAACAAAAGATTCAGTTTGTGTAGGCCACAAAATAATTATCAATAAGGTACTAAGATAATTGTATGCGAGAGTCATTTTTTCCAAAATATTAACTGCACATACAAGATAGCTGAACAGTTAGCCAACACACCCTAGTCAGATTGTAGATACGGGCAGGGGTGGGGGTTAAAGTAGCATGTGAATGACCAATATGGAAGAAGTAAGTATGCATTTTTATTCAGTCCCATTACATTGTTCAATTTATTAAGGAATAAATTATGAAAGCACACATTGCCATAAAATTGTTCTGTTGCATCCATTATGTAAAACTAAATCTGTTTGGTTTAATACAAATTGAAGTGGTTGAATGTCATAACTTTCTTTCATATGGTATATTTTTATGTGTGTTTAGCTTCTTACTCTGTGAACAGAACGTAAACCTCTGTCGTTTAGATTTTACTTAAAACCACAAGTAGGGTATGTAAGGCATAGTGGATATCTAACAATACTGTAAAAAAAAGTTTGCATAAACTACCCATCCCCAAATAGAAAAGCTGTACAAAAACATAAAAATGTAACAATTGGATGAAAGTCATGCAGTCTTTGTAATTCAACTTGCATTAAAGAAGATATACTGATTAACACAGATGGATTACTTCCAATAAATGTATGAACATTTGTGCTTTCCTATTTTCCTCAATAAATGAAAGTATAAAAAAGGCAAGCATATAGGAAAACAAAAATCAATATAAATGTGGCCAGCGCACACATCTTAAGCAATACCGTAAGTGCCTTTCTGAATAGTAAATGTAATCATGCCAACATATTTTAAGTTTCTAGACAACTATCCTTTATGTGCTTTATATGCAGCTGATAAGGATATCACATATAATCAAGATCAAGACAATAGCAGACTTAAATGACTTACTGATGGTGCTTGCATGCTAAAATAAATAATTATTCACATTTACAAAAGAAATATTATGAAATAAACTATATTTCCTATTTATTTTATAGGTATAAATGCAGAAGTAATTCATACACAAAGATAGCACAGGAAGTAAAGTGATTTCTTTACACAACTGCAGCATAACCAATATCAGCCAGAAATGGCAAGTTATTACCATTTCTTATGTTACACCAGCATATGTCATTTGCATATCGAAATATTACTGTAAATTCTTTTTTATTAAAACCTGTTGCCCCTACTTTTATTGGAACTGTCTGCATATCCTTCTTCCACACTACTCATAGGTTCATAGGTTGGTACTAGGCTATCAGCCCTAGGGCCTATACAAGCCTAGCCATAACAATTCCCTGGATATTTCTTCTTCTATATAGGGGTGGGAGGTTGGCATAATGGTTAAGGTATTTGCCTCATAAAACAAAAGTGCAGGGTTTGGTTCTCACATGGAATAATTGGCTAGGCTTAAAATGGTCCACAAAGGCAATTAGCCTTGTACTAATCTATGAGTCTGTTTCCCACAATATATACTTCCCTGGACCCCTGTCTGTGGGGCAACTGACATGATCCCCAGGGTGAATTTCCTATCTGCCATCCAATTATCAAGATTCCTTTTGAAGATGGCCAAGGAGGAATTCTGCTGGACATGTATGGGCAGGCTATTCCAAGGTATGGGGAGTCTCTGGGTCAGGAACCTATCCCTCCAGCATGTTTTGTTCATTGTGATGACAAGGTTTAGATCCCTGGAGCATGTGGCTCTAAGGGACTGGGATTTCTTTAAGTGTAGCATGTCCAACAGTCCAGGGTCTTTCATGGCATTGTATGTTAAGCAGAGATTACCTCTGAGTAGACGATATGCCACAGAGTAGAGCTGGAGTTTTTTTAGACAGTCAGCATATGGCATCTGCTTTAGGCCTGTGATTCTTTTAGTGAGGTATTTATGTGGCCTTTCCAGCTGTTGCAGATGTCTTGTGAGGTACATACCAAATGGGGCATTATACTCTATAATGGGTCTAATGAGGGATGTGTACAGTGGGACAATGACCTCCTTTTTCCTGGATGAAAAGCCCTTAGTGATGAGGTGTGCCACATAGAAGGATTTCCTGACTGTTGTGGCGATGTGGTTATCGAAGGTGAGACCACTATCCACCTGTGTCCCTAAGTGTCTCATCACACTTTCAGTGTTTAGTGCACTACCACCTATGTGGTAATTCATGGGTACATGGTTTTTCCCAAAGGGGATAACTATACAATTCTTGGCATTAAGCTTGAGCCCATGGCTCTGGGACCAAGCATGTTTCTGTAAGGCCCTTTTGTAGAATATCCACATCATTTGGAGATTCAATAATGGCTCTCAGTTTGCAGTCATCTGTGAACTTTGTTAGCCAGAGTCCCTTAGTGATGGCCTGTACTTCAGAGAAGTAGATGCCAAACAAGAGCGGTCCAAGGACAGAACCCCGAGGTACTCCACTTGTCACTTGTCTGGAGCTGGATTTAGAGTCAGTTACTTTTACAGTCTGGTTTCAGACAGTAAGCCAGTTGGCAACCCATCAACGGACATAGGGACTTATGCCCAGCTTAGTAAATTTATCTATGATTCCAGAGTGGGCAATGGTGTCAAAGGCCTTGGTGAGGTTCAGATAGGATGTTTGGACTGCCTTACCCTCGTCCACAGCTCTGGAGACTGATTTGAAGAAGTCAATCAGGTTCAGGAGACAAGATCGGTCCTTCAAAAACCCAAACTGGGTGGGGTCCAGTATTTGAAGGTTGCCAATGTCTTTGTTTATAAGTTCCATGATAATGCATTCCGTGCCCTTGCAAATCAGGCTCGTCAGACTGATGGGATGGTAGTTCCAGGGATCCAAGGTGGATCCCCCCTTGTGGAGTGGATAACTGTAGCTTTGTGCCACTCAGTGGGCACAAAGCCTGGGGTGAGGCTATGATTAAACATGACACTTAAGTGAGGTGCCAGTTCATTTTGTAGTTCATGTAGTACACAGCCCGTGATGTCATCTGGTCCCATGGATGCTGTATTCTTAGCTTTGGAGAGTGCGGTTTCTACCTGTGTTGTCGTGATTATCAGAAATTGGCAATCTTTTGGTATTGAGATGGGCCCTTTAGGGGGTGAGGGGGGGTGAAGCTGGCACTAAATCGATCTGCCAGGATATTGGCAATATCCTTGGGATCAGTATATTTAATGCCATTCTGTTGTAGCTCAGAACAGATCTGAGCATTGCCATTTAGATTCTTGACATAACTATAGAATGCCTTGTGGTTGTCTTTGGTATCTTTGGCAATTTTATTTTCATAACTAGCTTTTGCGGATTTTATGAGGGATTTCCGATTCTTATTGAGGCTGTTAAGGGAGTTTTATTCATCCTAGGATTTTCCTCTTTTCTGCAACATTTCTTCCTTCTGTTGTATCATTTGTTTATGGCAGGGGACCACCAGATTGGCTTCTCTTTTTTGGAGAAGAGCATCTTGGTTCTATTTGGGATGGCATGATTCATGCACGAGTGGATGTGCTCATACAGTGCCTTAGAGGATTCAGCAGTCAAACTTTCAGATCCCATCTGCATGGGTGTCATGAAGTTTGTCACGTCTAACTTGAGTAGCATGAAGTTGGCTTTGGAGAAGTTTTTTATGGAGGTTTCCTTATTGGGGGGTGGGGGTGGGATGTGGATGTCAAGGGTGATTTGCTTATGGTCAGAATTGACCAATGATTGGGGTGACCCCTTGTGTGGAGCATCTATCTCCCATGTTGATAATGACCAGGTCTAGGATATTGGAGCCCCTGGTGGGACAATGGATTAGTTGATACAGGGCATTGGAATTTATGAATTCCAATAACCTTTGGGAAAAGGTGTTGGTACCCGAGTAGTTTTCCCAGTTAATGGCAGGATAGTTGAAATCACCCAGTATTAGGGTGTTTGGTTGTATCTTAGAATTTTCCAGTATGTCTAGAAAGGTGTAGTGATAATCTTGGTGCATGGTGGGGGATCTGTAGCAAGCTACAATTTGGATTGCAGTCTTACCTAGTGTTAGTTACACCTGGAGAATTTCAGATGCATTGTGTTGGGCAACTAGCCTGGAGTTGTGAATATCCTTGGTGAATATGGACACTCCTTCACCTTTAGTGTTTCAGTCTTGGTTTGGAAGCCGAAAAGTGTGGGAAGAGTTGTAGCCGGGTATTTCAGGGGTGCTCTCTGGAGCCTTGAACCAGATCTCAGTTACTACACAGATATCGATGTTCTCCATTTTTAGAAGTGCCTTGAGAGAGTACATTTTGAGGTTTAGACTTCTAGCAATGAGTAGAATTACCTTCAGATTTTGTATGCTTGTATCTGTTACAGTGGTGGTTTTGTTCTTTGAACCTTGCCTAAAAAGGCACTATAGGGGTGGCAAGAGCTTTAGCCAGTAATCTGAATCCCAGGGGTGACAGGTGCAGACCATCTCTGGCAAAACATTGTGGTTTGTGGATCATGTCTTTCCAGGCAGACAGATACTGGATCCCCTTTGAATGACACCAGAAGCTTAGCCAATTGTTGAAGTCAATCATTTTATCCTTATACTGTGGTATCATTCTGGGCGAAGGCAGGATGCTACTCAGGGCTAGGGTCATACCTGCCTAGGTCACATGATCCTAGAGCTCTTTCATGTCTCTTTTCATGTAGTCCAGGTAGGTATGTCTCAAGTCGTTCACTTCAACATGGACAATGGCAGAGTCATATTTGTACTTGTTGTGGAGTGACTTGAGTGCATGTTTTATGTGGCGGATCCTGGCACCCGACAGGCAGGTGACTGTAATTTTCTCCTTGTTCAGCCTGGTGAGTGGGACATCAGTGTGCCTGACTATAGAGTCACCTTTGACTAAAGTGTTAGGTACACTGTCTTGCCTTAGGGGCTGTTGTTAGGTGGCACACTGGTGTTGTGAGCTATGTGTCACTTTGGTTGTGACTGGTGTTTGTTTGCGTTTCAGCTTCGGAAGTCCTTGTTACTTGGGCAGGTTAATGTTAAGGGCCTCTGCATATGTGTGTTTAGAGTTGCTATGTGTGGGTGTTTATGGTGTGGGTTTTGAAGGGCTATGGGTTGCTTGAGGTGTAGTGCAGGTGTTAATCTTCTCCTCTTGTCTGTCTAGCACAATCTTGGTTGGAGAGAGCTTTGCTTCCAGTTTGGCTATGTAAGTGCATCTCTTGCAGGTTGTATTGTTAGGTGGTAGGAGGAGAGTGTTATCTGTGTACATGAGGCAGTTGCCACATTTGCCCAGTATGCCCAGATTCACCAGGTGGACAGGAGAAATCACCAGAAGCTGACCCTTGGACATGTCTGTTTAGGTGTCTTTTTTTTGTAAAGTACAAGCACTGTTTTCCTTGACCTTTGCAAGGTACTTTACAATTATAGGCTGTTTTGTGCCTACGATTAATTTCTCCTTATGGACAAGGAGAGTTGAGTGCTTGTATTAGTTTAAAGCTTCCTAGAGCTTTCCAGCAGGTTGTAGAGCAAGTGCTAGTCACAGGGGTTCAGATTTTAGTGCTACTACTGAGAAACCAGCTAATTCTAAGAGAAAATTTGAAGAACAGACTTTCTGGCACCTCTCTTTTCTTCTTGCAGATCCTGGTATTTTATGACTTTGTGTCTCTGTTAATGTAAGACACTGTAATCACTGTGTGTAGTAATTGCAATTATCAATGCTACTTTTATCTATTTTTCCATGACTACTATTTCTAGGTTTCTCATATCTATTTTTTTGAGTGCTGGCAATGGTTGATACCATGTGAAATAAACATCATAATTTTCTCCAATGCTTTGTGGCTCATGTTTCCAATTCTTCCAATTACTTCAATATTGTAATGTTTGTACCATTCCCAGTGAAACAGTCTTGTCACATTATTGTGTCTCTCAGTAGACTGGCCCTTTGCCATGAGTGTATCATGATCAGCAACAAGATGGATGACTGTTTCCAGTTCTGTTTCTTTCACATGTTCAATGGCCTTTGTAAACCAAGATATACATAGTCCACTATCTTGGGTCACCATTATTAACCTGTCATCTTTTGCTTTCGTTTCACCTCTCCTTAACAATTCTTGCATCAAATCTAATTGATATAAGGTTGTTCCAGGTGATCTCTACATTTGTCTCAATATTTATGCCTTTTCCTCATTTCTTTCCTTTTCATATAATAGTTCTCCTTCTGCTCTTTTTTTGTTTTTGTCTTTTGACACATTCAATTGTTGCCTGATGTTTGACTACATCTAGTTTAATTTCTATTCCTATGCTAAACTAAGCAGGGAAGTCATCTTAGACGTCTTCTCTACATGTTTTAAAACTTCCACTGTGTTTGGGTTTGGTGAGGTCAGCAGATATGTATGAAGCCCTTCTACTGCAGATCTATAGATGTAATCAACTTTGAGGAGTCCCACCCCTCCTTCAGAATGAGGAATATGTCATCTTGGTATACACACTGATTTTGATATATATCATTTCATAAGCATGAAGAATTTTTCTTGTTTCCCCATCCAGCTGATTAAATACCATTTGGGATCAGTCAATCACCTGAAAATTGTAAGTTAGAACAAATTCATTTATAGCTTGGACTTTATTGCTAGAGGCCAAAGCAGTTTTCAGGATTAGGTTTAGTCTTCTAAAGTATTTCTTACTGAGTTCTATTCACATTTGGTCACACTTTATTGCTGACCCTTTATCAGTTCCCAAATATTTAAACACTCCCTCCTGCTTAATTTCCTTTATATCACGTTCCTGTCCCAAATTGATTTTTTCTTGGTACTGCAACTTTCCTGCTTTAAACATTGCTTTTGTACATTTATCAGGACCAAGTGATATTCATAGGTTCATAGATTAGTACTAGGCTAACTACCCTTGTGGGCCTTTTTTTTTAGCTTAGCCAATTACCTCATGTGGGAATCAAACCATGCACCTTATGTCTGCAAATTAATGATCTTAACCATTATACCAATGAATGTTTTAACCACCTGCAATTGTAATTTTAATTCCTCATCTGATGTACTATACAGTTTTAAGCTGTCCGCAAAAATTAGAGTCTTTAAACAAGTAGTTTTCTGGGAGCCAATTGTAAAGACTGCCTAATCTGTTAAGTAAACAGCTTAATGGGTTAAGGGCAAGACATAAAAGCAGCAATGTCAAAGAATCACCCCAAAATAACCCCTTTGAATATATGTCCCTGGAATAATAATGTGCCCTTTGTCATGGCTTAGCTGCAAAGTAGTTTGCCTATATTTCGTGGTCACTGAAAATGTAATTGATCAATGTAAGATGTGTCTTATATACCTGTAAGCATTCCTTTATCCATGAATGTAGGATGCTGTCATTTTTTTTGTGATCTATCCATGATATACCTACATTCTTCCCCTTTTTACAAATCTCTATTGTTTATATTTAGCAACAACTGATCACTTTTTCCATATGACTTTCTTTTGTTACCATTTTTTTCTGTTATTGTAATTTATTTTTCTTCTAAATGATAATAGACTGTCAACATCCATTCCACTCTGTGGTTTGTATATAATTGTAAGGCAAATTACTGATCTAGAGTTTTTAGGATGGCTTGCAGGTTTACTCTTAAGGAGGAGTATTGATTTTCCTGTTGTTAACCTGGCTTGTGTCTATTCAGACTGTACATTTAAGTAATTCTTACTCAGGGCTAATTCTTTATGCAAAAATGGTAATACTTATAGTCAAAAGTTACATATTGCATATGGGCGTAGAGTTTTACAGTTAGGAGCTTGTCATAATTTTATTTCAGTTTAACTGGCTGTTCTTCATCCCATTTCATATCCTGTACATTAGAACTCTTTACTGTTTCCTTTAATTTTTCGATCCATTCAGCATCTTTATTATGTTCCCCAGGGTCTTCATAAATATTTCTCCAACATATGTCTGTTTCTTCTTTTTTGGTGTTTCTGTTCTTTTCCTTTCTTTCCAAATCCTCTATAAAATGTTTTTGGGTCATACATGTATTGCTTACGTTGTACTTTTGCTTTATATTTGTCTGCATCTTCTATGTTTTTCTGCATGTGCTGATATTTTTAGTTTATTATTTGCAAAAGTTTATGATAGAGCCTGGGCATTCTTGATATAGTGCATAGCTTTCACCATGTCTGTCTTTCTAAGTATTTTTGATTATCTCTTCCCCTGTTTTGTATTTTTCTAATAGTGATACTTCTTGTCTTAATTGCTTTATAGTCTAGTCTCTTTCTTCCTTTCATTTCCCTTATTGCTGTATGTTTTTGTGGTTAGACATTATCTGTTATTAAGTTAGCTGCACAGTCATATTTCATATTTATTTATGTTATATTACAAGAGCTTATCTTAATAGTTCTAATTATTATAACAATCTGTTTTACCAGACTTCTAACATTTTGGGTCACATTTCCATTCTGTAATCTATTTCTTTCATTAATCTTAATATGACTATCCATCTCTAATATATCAAGTGGCTCTTCCATAAGAGGCTTATCTTCTGGACTGAAAGTACATTCTTTGCTCTCATTTCCTGGAAGTATTTTAGAACATCTTCCTGGAGCATATCATTTTCAGATGTACCCTGCTTCATTTGTCCTGGTGGTGCAGTGGTGTAGTGGTTAGCATTGTTGCATCACAGCAAGAGGTTTTCCAGTTCAATTCTCAGGTGGGGTGCCTTCTGTGTGGAGTGTGTGTGTCCTCCCTGCATTTACATGGGTTTCCTCAAGGTACTCCAGTTTCCTCCCACATTCCAAAGACATGCATTGGAGTGTTTCTCCCTGGGTCTCCACTGCTAATGGGCTCTGTCCCAGTCAGAGTTTCCCAGTAAACAAATGTTAAATAAAATCTGTTACTCGTTCATATGGGAACTCATTGGCCCAACACTTCAAGCCATTGCTGTTGTTGCAGATTCTACTTCCTGCGTCTTCCCTTGCAGCTTAACTGAGTGTATCAGTCTCCTACAGATGGCTGCAGAGTATTACCATGTGATGAGTCTTTAGATGCCTCCTGCTCCATCTTTTTATCCTTAATCTCTGGACTCGCTGTTCCATCATACTGTCATATTATCTGTGTTGCATTTTTTTACACAAAAATCCCTCATTTCACAAATATCCCATAACGTCAATTTGTATAACAAAGCAGCTCATCTTCCCATCCCTTTCATTAGCTACTCTTTCAACAACACCAAAATTAAACTTGTGAAACACACCAAGCTGCTAGGTGTCACTACACCCTTAATTATGACAAACACATAGCCCAGACAATAAAAAAATATGCATCAAACTAGTAACTCTGTACAGAAACAAGCCATCCATTACCAATACGTCCAGGCAGACCATTGCCAGAAAACATTTACTAACCACCCTCTTATATGCCTCCTCAATTTTTACATTTCTAAATAAAACTGACCTTAATAAGCTAGAGACCTGTTACAATAAAATAGCAAGGTTCACCTCTAGCCACACAAATGGATCCCACCAAAGCCTAGCTCTCTACCAACTAAACTGGATTGAACTTCCAAATTTATTAACCTTCAACCAGTAACAACTGCTCATACCATCATACATCAACCAGATAACTGCCCTGCCCTAAAAAACTTAATACAACCCTACTCCAAAACTAGACCCCTCCGGTCATCCAACAAATTATTACTTGAGGTCACTAGATCAAATAGTCATGGGGATACTCTGTTCCCCAAACAAATTTAATTTCTCTTCTCCCTGCTGAAGTGCAACTGTTCTTCCGCCTCTTTTTAAAGAACCCTTACTATTTGAATGTGCTTACACTTTTCTCCTAGGGCGGCACCCTGAGAACAAAGCTAGATCCCAGCTTAGCGCTACCGTTAATTGATACATTGGACGGAATTTTCTCAAATCTTTGTTGGTATTGCCTTTATAATTTTAATTTGTCAATACCCACGCTACTGTAATCTAGCCTGCTCTCTATTGAAAGTGAATTGTGAGGAAGCTTGGTAGGGTTAGACTAAACGTGGTGCTTAGGGTACAATTGCATGCCGCCTTCCCTATTATAGCACAATTAATTGTGTGCGCTGGCTGTTTATTGTGATAGCTGAAGGGCTTGGTTTGAAAAGGATTCGCCTGTATTTTGCTGCTTTACTGTTTATTATCGTCATCTTCTTAGATACATGTAAAACCTAGTAATAGTTTTTCTGAGTTGCTCAGCAGGACTGTGTACATAACTGGCTTTTGATGATTTTGTATATGTATATTGCCTGCCTCTGCCAAACAAATTGGTTGTGTCTCTCTGTAGTAGTGTATAGATACACCTAACATCAAAACACAAGACTACATCTTGTTTTTTAGACCTAGCTACTGTTGTATTCCTGAGTACAGTGTTGCCATTTCAGTAAGTGTATGTATTAAAGGTGCTTTTTACCAATGTATTTGTCTGCATTCCTTCCTAACTGTATACGCTCTATACTGAAATCACTGCTGGCCATTCACCTAACGATTATTTTCTTTCTTTAACATTCATACCTCTCAACCTCCTCCCTGCATTAAGAATTTGAGAACCTACCTGCCTGCCTGGTCAGTAAGGACTCCCATCAAATAAGTCCAACCATCTCATCTGCATCCCTAAGAAACCTTTTGTCCTGTGCTCAAAGTCCCTCCCTCCAAAGGAGTAAAGAAAGTACGTTTGACCCCCAACCAAACTGTGTACTGAATTGTTCTTTATGACATAAAAATAGGTAGTGTATGTTTTAAGTCTCACTCCTAAACCAGGTTCCCAGCAGCCAGTCCTAGCTCTCCCCCTAATTATTAACCCTTCTCTCTTTTGGATCTATTAATTGAGTTACTTTTTCTTGCTTTATTTCTACTTTTCAGCTTGCAAGCTGTTGTCTACTAGGTGGCACCCTAAACTTGGCTTGTGTTATATCCCTTATTCCCTTCTCTAGTATTATATCCCTCATTACGTATTATTTTCTCTTCTTTTTTTCTCCTCTTTTCTATTACTACCCCCTCTGTTAGCTATATACACTTTCCCCTCTCAACTATCTCCTGTAACCTAACTATTGCAATTGTACTCCCCACTCACCTGGAATTACCTAGAGCTCCTCAACAATCTGTAGCTTTCTGATTGTCTCTGGGATCTCATTTTTTACTTGCTCTAACCCACTCCATTTGCTCTGTGGGCTCACTCCACTCCCATACCCTACCTCCAAATTCCACCCACCCCAGAGGTCCTACTCTTATACCTATCAAACCACACCCCTTCTCCATTCCATCAATCACAATCACATTTCCATTAAACAATCTTCTCTATTTTCCCGCCTTTTTTCCACCACGTCCTATCTCTCCCACCACTCCCTTTTGCCTTTCCTTACCACACCTATTTTACCTCAGTACCTATAGTATTCATTTTTATCTACCATGGCAATGAATAAACCCTCCATCCTAGTCCTCTTACAGAGGTTACTCATACTCACACTTCTACCTCCTTTAACTTTAGCATACCTGCTAACCTCCTATGAGCACCCAGTATATTCACACTTTCTCTACCCTAATAAGCAACCTACCTCTTCTTCACTAGCCTCTCACACTGACCATTTCAACATTACTTCCACACCCAGCTGTCTACTACCTAAATACCATAGGACAGCCCACATTAGATATAACTTCCCTAATACCAGAAGTTATCCATTTATTCTCAGTAAATATACTAATATTAGATATTTAGCACTACTCCTCTCCCTAAAGGATGGAGATATTCACCCAAACCCTGGTCCAAACACCTCCACTACCACTCAACTTGTTAAACCAAACCCCTCTGCCATCCACCTACTTAAAAAAACACCCAACTCACTCTTAATAGCTCACCTCAATACACGTAGCATTAATAATAAAATAACACAACTCCATAGTCTCTTGGAACTCTACTCCTTTGATATTATTTGTCTAACAGAAACTTGGTTAAAACCTGTAACTAAAGGCAATGAAGTTATCCCACCTGGTTACAACATCTTATGTCTTGATCGTGTAGCCAAGAAAGGTGGTGGAGTAGCAGTTCTATTCAAATCTGATTTTTAAATAACCATCTTCAACCAAAAACCTCCTCAGGACTCTAATGCTGAGATACTTATTACCAAGATTCAGCTAAATGCAGTCAAATCTATCTATATTATGTGCATCTATATTTCTCCAGGCAATAACATTACTACCATCAAAAACATCCTTTGTTGGTTATCTCAAAACCTTCCCCAAGAAACAATAGTCCTAGGTGATTTTAACATTGATTGGAAATGTTGCAGCAACAACTACCCTACTAGCCATATTAATCTCTATGGGTTTACACAAACTATTACCTCCCCTACTAGAATAAACAAGACTAATAAGAAAAAAAGCACCTTAGATTGGATACTCATTAATAATCAACCCCAGACTTATGACTCTGGAACCTTCCCTGACGACGTAAGCGACCACTCACTAACCTACATTATCAGGCTCAAAACCAATCCACCCATTCAATCCATATTTAGGACAATTAGAACCAAGAAAAACTTCAACTTGGATCTATTCCTAAGTGAACTTAGAGCATGTAATTGGCCCCCCTTAAAACACCTTTCTCTAGATGAAGCTGTTGATTACTTTAATGCTAATTTCCTAGCCATACTCAACCACCATGCTCCTACCCACTCTATTAGGATAAGAACTAAATCTTCTCCTTGACTTTCTAAGGAAACTAAGCAAAAAATCCATCTCAGAAATAAATACTGGAATAAATCACACTTAACTAAAAACCCTGTTGACCTCCAAAACTACAAACAACTGAGAAATGAAACAAAAAAAGCTATACTGTCCGATAAACAAAACTATTACCTACAATCTCAGCAGACCCACCATAATAAACCACAAAAGTTCTGGGCAAGTATTAATCAATTATTACATCCCGGTCAATCTATCACAACTAACCCACAAGTCACTGACAAGGACAATCCAAACAAACTGCTAATGCCTTTAATACCTTTTTTACCAAAGCAATTCAAACTCTTGCCAGTCAGCTCTCTCCTCAAAACGTAACTATATCTAATTCTGACTCTAACCCACCACCTCCATTTCTCTTCCAACCTGTCCCAACAGCATTTATTCTCACCCTTATCCAAAAACTCAAACCATGCACTCCTTTTGCTGACAAACTACCCGCAGAATACTTACAGTTAGCAGCCAAATCTATTGCTTACCCCATCTCCATTCTCATCAATAGGGCCATCACTGAAGGATATATCCCCAAACTTTGGAAAGTCTCTCATATTGTTCCCCTTCATAAGGGGGGAGAATCCACTGAACTCTCCAACTATCGTCCTATAGCCCTACTTTCTCCTTTATCTAAGATAATGGAAAGATGTGTCCACAGGCAATTGCTAGACCACCTTCTCTATAATAACCTGCTTTCCAACTCCCAACATGGTTTCAGACCTTCCCATAGCATGACTACTGCCCTCCTTTCCTTAGGTTCATAGGTTCATAGATTAGTAGTAGGCTAATTGCTCTTGTGAGCCATTTTAAGCCTAGCCAATTATCCCTCGTGAGACTCAAACCCTGCACCTTGTGTTTGTAAGGCAAACACCTTAACCATTAGGCCACCCTCAAAAACCGTAACCTTAACATGCTTTCCTCTGCACTTTTCATTGACCTGTCCAAGGATTTCGACATGGTAAATCACAATATACTCATAAACATTCTCAAATCTCTGTCACTTGACATACTAGCTATAAAATGGTTCCAGTCCTACTTAAATAACAGACATCAAGCTGTGCTCTGGAGCACCATTCTTTCTACCCATCTACCTGTTGATATTGGTGTCCCTCAAGGGGCCATACTGGGCCCTCTCCTGTTTTCTATATTCATCAATGACCTTCACCAAGTAGTTCCCCAAGCTACATGTATACAATACGCTGATGACTCCACACTTATATGCTCAGCCACATCTGTATCAGAACTTCACTCCCTTTCTCAAGACGTATTTAACTCTGTAGAAATATGGTTTACAAAACGCTGTCTCCTATTAAACCCTAAAAGAAACTAAACTTCTCCTTTTTACACCTACCAGTAAATCTCCCCCAATAGACTTCACTGTAACATCCAATAATGGTACTCTTATATCCCAAGATCTTACTACCAAACTGCTAGGTATCACCATAGACAACAACCATAACTTTGACACCCATATCAACAACACTTTGAAAACTACTAATAAAAAAATAGTCTCTCTTTATAGGAACAAACCCTTCCTCACTCCTGCAACTAGAATAACTATTGCCCTTACCCATCTAATCTCTACCTTTCTTTATGCCTCACCCATATTTACTAATCTGTCGAAAAATAACCTTAAAGAAACTTGAAAACTCCTGCAATAATATAACCAGGTTTGCCACAGGTAACCCTTTCAGAACACACCACTGTATTAATCTAAAGCATCTAGGGTGGCTTGAATTACAGCAGCAGCTGAAATGTAATCAACTGGCCATCGCCCATAAAATACTTTATCAACCTGCCAAGACACCCATCCTATCTAACCTTATTCACCCCTACTATAACCTGAAGTCCCTAAGATCTTCACAAAAACTTCTTGTAAATATCAATAAATCAAACAATAGAGCTGGAGACTCTCTCTTCTCTATTACTGTTGGAAAGACCTGGAACCTACTTCCCACCAAACTTTCCACACTTCCCTCTATTACTCTGTTTAAAAATAAACTTAAGCTCTTCCTCAAAACACATTGGATGTGCCCCTGTACTAAAACTGACTGACCAACATGCTCTTGTTACTTGATTCAATCTTACCTTATCATCTCTGCAATAATTTCATCTTAACAACTACTATTCTACCTCTCCATCATAGTCTTACTTATTACTGTATTCTCAAAAAAGTGACGTTTTACTACTAGATGTATTACTCAACCGCTACTCCATTTTACTTTCTTTTTATCTTCCTTTCTTATCTACATTTATACTGTACTTTTTTAGCTATTATTCTTTCTCAACATTTAATTGTAACTTGTTATTTAGTCAAATGTTTTGCATTTTTTTATACTTTATAAATGTGTATCCACTTAAAAGTTTTTTTTTTCTTTATGGTGAATGTATTTGCATTTTAAATATGTACTTCTGTAGATGTGAACTTTATTTGAACTGTGTGGAGCATTTTTACCTGGGCCTCTACTGAAAATGGAAATATATATCCAGCTAGACTAGCCCGGTCAACAAATGTAAAATAAAAATAAATAAAATAAAATATCTACACTCTGGAGCTCTATTTCCCAGCAAATAGTTCTCACAAACAAAACTTCCACTTTCAAAAAACTTCTCAAGGAACATATTACAAATATATGGATATGTTCCTGCTCTTCCCCAGGCTGACCATCATCCACTATCTGACTTCACCCTTCACTTCCTACTCCTAATCCTCTACAACTACACTCTCAACACCCCACTGCTTTCACTTCATTTTACAACTCTCTTTACTAATTCACAATATTCTTCAAGCTCTGAAAACTAATCACACCATTCATTTTTCAGCCTTTAGCTCAACAGGACACATCATACGACCCTAACATCGAATACTGAACCGCTGTCAATACTTACAGCATATATCTAACTTCTACTATTGTCATCTGACCCCTCAAATGCTATTTTCTTAAATAGCGAGAGAGGGGAAGAAGAGAAAGAGAAATGGGAGATAGGAAGATGTGATTAGTTATAATTAAAATGAGTAGAAGACAGACAGTTGAAGGAGGAAAGAAGTTTATCTGCTTGGCGATGGGCAAGGGCAGATACAAGTTAAGAAGATAGGTTTTTAATGAGGGCTTAAAATTCCTGAGGCAATCAATGGCAGTTATAGTTGTAGGTAAGGTGTTCCATAGTTTTGCAATAGTATAGGGGTAAAGACACTAGCCAAGTCATTTCTTAGGTCTGTGTACAGTTATAAGTTGTTTGTTCCTGAACTGAGGGCTCTGGTGGGGATGTAGGGATGTAGAACAGGTTTTAAGGCAGGATGACTATCAGGTTTGTATATCATTCTGTATGCTAAACATAGTTATAGGAAGTCAAGATGATGGGGAATTTAAGTCATTTAAGTTCATTAAGAGTGCAACAGTGGAGACGTCTCAAGTTTTCAGTAAAAGATTTGTGTTCATCTTTTTTGTTGGATTTTAACAAGTTTGCCAGTTGTCTGTGGTGGTGTCACTGCTTTTCTCTTTGGATCATGTTCAATTAATGGTTTGGGAGCTTAATGGAGCTGGAAGGGTAGGAATGGTGCACCAATCCTTAGGGAAAAGGGTGATGGGGAACTGCAGGTGTCTTGCCATTTACCCTTAGAGTGGTGAGTTTTCAGGGAATTGGTGACTATTTGTCCACTCCTTTGCAGAAAGCCCAATGCTATTGACAATTATTTACATGTTAAAAGTAGAAATTCAACATATCTTATAAGAAGTGCAATTAGAGGCAGGTAATTCACCTTTCTAAGTTACCATCTGAAGATGAGGTTTCTGTTTTTTAACTAAACTTAACTGAGATGCTTTTACAAAGAAGTTATGAAAAAAAAAGTTGTCACCAATTTGTGTAATCAGGTACGATAATCATGACTACAATATTCACTCCAGGTCTTAGCAATAATATTGTAATGGTTGTGAATTCTAAGTTTAATTTTAATGATAAAGAAATGTGGATGGGTTCTATTAGCAGAATTTTTCTGACTGTTGGAACATTCATTTATGTATAATTAATTAAGTGAAACTATGGGTTTAAGCCCCATTTTTGTTAATGGAATATCTCATAGTTTAAAGACATTATTAGAACAAAATCATCTGGTAGCCAAGACAATTAAACAGGCACCAAGAACTTTGGATTTCATAAGATGACCAAGTTCACCCTTAAGGGTGCACCTGTCCTTGCTGCTCCCTTTAAAAGCTCTATAGGTAGAGAAATGCAGTTCTCCTGCAATTCCACCATATTGGTTTATTCAGTTTTCTGTATAGGCTACAAGACATTCTATGTGGCTAAAACCTATGACTCCCTACAAGGACAAGGTTAGGTAAAATGCCTTATTTAGACATAGTATACTATATACAAATTTCAAGAAATTCACCTTTTATTGGTTCTGGATTTATATATATATATATATATATATATATATATATATATATATATATATATATATAAAATCTCTCTTTATATACACATACATATCTACATCTATACATATATATATATATATATATATATATATATATATATATATATATATATATACACACACACACACACACACACACACACACACACACAAATGTCTCCCTCTCTCTCTCTTTATACACACACACACACACACACACACACACACACACACACACATATATATATATATGTGTGTGTGTGTGTGTGTGTGTGTGTGTGTGTGTGTGTGTGTGTGTGTGTGTGTGTGTGTGTGTGTCTGTGTGTGTGTGTGTGTGTGTGTGTGTGTGTGTGTGTGTGTGTGTGTGTGTGTGTGTGTGTGTATCATAAGACCTGAGGGGTGGGGGTAATTTGAGAGTCTATTTGACAAGGAAAAGTTTGGTTGGCAAATATTCTTAATATTCATCAACTTTATATAAATTCTGGAATTAATGGTAATGTAGAAATCACATCATTATCAAACTGAGATCTTAAATATATGTAAACATATGTTTTTTTGGATGGTTGCTGCTTTTAATTCTTTCAGTATTTATTTTTTTTGGTCTTTTTTGTTTATTCATTGTATAACTGAAGGCTCATTTCATTTGGGAGATGGATGTGCTCAGTTGTGTTGGAATAACATGCCTTTGTTATAAATTCATGCATCTGTTTTTGCTGTTTCTTAGACATGTTTTATGGACTCATATACTGCTATCACCAGATTTGTTGATTTTTACTATTTCAAATTATTTTACTCTAATGCTGATCTCACAGTCTTCTTATTTCTGCATTTGGAAAATGTTGTTCACTTTCAGTTTTCCTGCCTTTGTGAATAGATCTGCTTTGCTTTTTCTGTACTTTTTTTTTTTTGTAACCTGAAAGACAGTTTTCATGCTAACATCAATGCTAGCAGTAAGGTGTCCATAGTACAGGCTTTAATTATATTCATGGATCATCACTAGGTTTGGAGTCCAGGGCACCACTGATCAGCCTAGGCCAAATTCCTCTAATTACCTACTTGTTCAAGGTAAATAAGGGCTGTGGCACATGAACTATAGCTCACAGCTTTTACCCTCTGCCCCAGTTGCCAGACCTAATGGCAGTCTGGCCTTATTTTTCAATCCAAACTTTTAATAAAACACAATGTCATTCAGATCTTTGAATCAGAAGACTCATTTAACATAATTTTAGACACATGATCTGAAAATCCATCTACAGCCCCATGTGGCAAGGAAATTCAAGCAAGATAACAGAAGTAAACAGGATACATTACTGTGCAGCTAAATTAATAACAAATAAAGTCTTACCACAAAAACACAGGGCAGTGAGGGAAAGGAAGGGGAGAAATCAAATGCCATCATGGAAGCATCAAATAGAGAAAACTGTAAAGCAATCAAGAAAAGAAGTGTCACTGTTAGAAGAGTATAGAAGAGGGAACAGAACAACAAAATACAAGAAAGATAACTGCAATAAAAGCAATGTGTAGTATTAGAACAGATCAGAATCTATTGTGCACTATCGCAAATAATAATAATCTAAAAATATCAGCACAGGCAGAAAAACTTAGAAGATATGCAGATAAATATAAGGGAAACGTACAAATTAAGCAACTTATTTTTGACCCAAAAAGTTTTATAGAAAATTGGGAAACAAGGCAAAATGAACTGAAAAAAAAAGAAGAAATAGATACATCTTGGATAAATATCTATGAAGATCCTGTGGAACATAACAAAGATGTTGAATGGATACAAGAAGTAAAACAAAGAATAAGAAGTTCAAAAGTACAGGATATGAAATGGGATGAAGTAACGACCAGAGAAGTTGAGATAAAGCTATGAAAAAAAATAAAAATAATTAATATATAATTAAACGTTAATAAATAATTAAAAAAATAAGTTATGAAAAGTTCCTAATTGGAAAACTCCATGCCCAGGCACAATACCTAACTACTGGCTAAATGTATTAACATCTTTACATGAAGATTTAGCCATGAGTAAGTGCTATTTATATGCATACTCTTAAACATCAGCCTGGTTAACAACAGGAAAAACACTACTCCTTCTTGAGTGACCCTGCAAGTTATACTAAAAACTATAAACCAATAACATGCCCTCTGATGATGTATAAACTATATACTGGAAATGATGCTGACAGAGTTTATAGTCATTCAGAAGAAAACTCAGTCATGACAATAAAACAAAAGGGTAACAAAATAAAGTCGTATGGAACAAAGGATCATAAATAAAGTCATAATGGAGAACTATAAAATGGGCAAGATTCTAATTATGGCATGAATAGACTACAAAAAAGCATTTGACAGCATCCCACATTCATGGATAAGAAAGTGCTTAAAAATGTATAAGGTACACCCACACTGATTGATTACACTGCAGTGATCATGAAACAGTGCAAACCACTTTGCAGTTAAGCCATGATAAAGGATAAATTATTATTCCATGGGAAAAAAATCAAAAGAGGATATTTCAGGGTGACTCTTATTACTATTGCTATTTTATCTTGCCCTTAACCTATTAAGCCTTCTACTTAACAAATTAGCTCATGGCTTCAATTTGTCATACAGAAAACAACAAAGTGTAAAGACTCCTCATCTTCTTTGTGTGAATGATTTAAAACTGTATAGTTCATCAGATGAGGAACTGAAAGTAAAACTGCAAGTGGTCAAAACTTTTGTTCAGATGATATAGGAATGTCATTTGCAGTGGCGCAATTGTCGTCTCACAGTAAGAGGTTGTCTGGTTCGATTCTTGGCTGGGTTGCCTTCTGTGTGAAGTCTGCATGTTATATCTACCTTTGCATGGGTTTTCTCCAGGTGCTCTGGTTTCCTCACACATTCCAATGACATGCACGCATCTGGAGAGTTTCACCCCGGGCTTCTGCTGAAAATAGGCTTTGTCCTAGTCAGACTTTCCTGGTCAACAAATATTAAATAAATGTTAAATAAATAAATGTGCAAAAGCAGCCATTAAAGCAGGAAAGCTACAGCACCAAGAAAATATCAGCCTGGGAGAGGAATATAATATAAAAGAACATGAGCACTGGGGAGTGTATAAATATTTGGTAGTTGGTGAAGAATCAACAATAAAACATGAAACAATGTGAATAAAACTTAATAGGACATATTTTAGAAGACTGAAATTTATACTGAAAACAGCTCTGACATCTAGGAAGAAAGTGCAAGCTATAAACCAATTTGCTCTTCCTGTCCTAACTTATAGTTTTGGAGTGAATGACTGGCCCCAAAAGGTGTTGGATCTGTTGGATAAGAAAACAAGAAGGATGCTTCATGCTTATCAGATGGTTTATAAAAATCAGTGTTTACCAAGACAATATGTATTCCCCATTCTGAAAGAGATATTGGCCTCCTCAAAATGGATTACATGTATAAGTCGTAGGACTGCATACATGTCTGCTGACCTCATAAGACCCAAATGCAGTGAAAGTTTTAAAACATGAGGAAAATAAGTCTAAGACTACTTCCCTGCTTAATTTAGCAGAATCATATCAGTGTCAAGTGGGAATGGAAATCAAACCAGAAGTAGATAAAAATCGGGCAGCAACTTGAATATGCCAAAAAAAATAAAGAATATAAGGTGAAGGATTAGATGAGAAGGCAGGAAATGTAGAAAATGCATAAATATACTTGCAAGAGTAGAAAGCTCTTGTAACAACCTCATGTTGGTCAGGATCGAATGCAGGAATGGTTTAAGAGAGGTGAATTTAAGTAGATAAACACAAAAGCCAGAAGAAGTAGCTGGATTGAACTCACTCAAAGTAATGCAGGCTGCCAATCATCACACAGTTCTAGAATGCAGAATCCACTTTTTTATCTTTAGACCAAAAAAATCCAAGGATGAGCGCTTTCGTCCAGAAAGATTATACTTCATCAGACAATTTACCCCACATACTTACTTCCTTCTTATACAGTTCAAACAGGAAGTTCCACCCAGTTATAAACTAATCAATGATGTCATTAAAATCACAATATTTACAGTCACTGAATTTAAAAACAGACAAACTATACAAACTGAAAAAGTTCATGGAACACACCACTCTAAAAACACACTATATATAAGCATTGCTTCATAAAATGACAATGTACAATAAATATTTAAAAATGTTGAATGTGTTAAACGAATGAATATGTGTAATTAAATACTAAAAACTAGATATAGTAGAAAATGTTAAGAGAAATAAATACACTTTAACATAATAAATACTGAACATGTGAATTATTTAAAATGTTAAAATGCATAATGGATATATATATATATATATATATATATATATATATATATATATATATATATATATATATATATATTTTTTTTTATCTTTCCAGTCCCTTTAGTTTTAAAATTGGGCTAATGGAAATATGTTCATTCAGGCCTGGCCAGATCCTTGCATTCAAACGTAATTGCCAGTATAATTCTCTTTTCTCAAGTAATAGTCACCATGCACCAACCCTCATGTTGGTACTGATATTGTCTATAATAAAAAAAACCTGGAACTTATGGTCATTATACTCCAAAACATGTTTGCTAAGAGAATTTGTTTCTTTTTTATTCCTTATGTCATATAGGTGTTTGTATATGCGATTTATTAACTTTCTATCAGTCTTGCCTATGTAAAAGGAAGAACAGGTAGTACACATGGCACAGTAAATCACTTTCTCCAAGATACAGTTGTATTTCTGATTGATTCTGATTTCGATATTATTGATGTCAAAAATATTGCCTTCTTTAATGTAACTGCAATAGTTACATCTGCCACATTTCTTCACAGAACCTGACCTGGGGTTTGGGTAAGAGTTACTGCTCTCAAATATGTTTTTCTTATTCTTGCCTTTCCTATATACTATAATAGGTTGCGGTCCTATTAGTGGTCTGATGTTCTTGTCATGTCTCAAAATAGACCAGTTTTTTAAGATGTTTCTTAATATGTAATTATCTTGAGTGAATACAGTGATGAAAGAAGTCTTATAATCATTCTTACTTGCAACATTGTCAGTTTCTTGATTACTGGTGGAAAGACCACTGTCAGTCATATTACAAGAAAGTAAAGGTACATAAAACCCACACTCTCTCTTGTTAACCACCTCAATCATTATATCGCTAACGAACTTACAAGGATAGCTTCTTTTTTGAAACATATTTTTCAAGTTGTCACATTCATCTAAAAATTCATCAATACCAGATACCATGCGGGCTGCACGCACGAACTGTCCCTTAACTATTGCTTTCTTTTGTCTGACTGGGTGTGTGCTAGAAAAATGCAATAGTGAGTTTGAATATGTGCTTTTCCTAAAGATTTTTGAAACAAACCTCTTATTTTCATAATCCTTTTCCAGAAAGACGTCTAAAAAGGAAATTTTGTCAAGGTCTCTGGTATAGGTGAACTTTAGAAATTCTGTGGTGGTTCCAATATAATTTATAAAATCATCAATAGCATCAACAGGTCCATCCCACAGAACAAGCATATCATCCAAAAACCTGGTGTAAAATTTGATGTGCTCAAAATAACACGAAGAAAAAAGAAATTTCTTCTCCCATTGCATATTCTGCATATAGCCCACCACATGCAGACCCCATAGCCACCCCTTCTTGTTGTAAGTAATTTTTTTGTTAAACAAAATGAAGTTGTTTTTGAGGACAATTTCCATCAGTTGTGAAAAGACCAAGATCTGGAAGTGTGAGATATCTTTTTCATATAAGAAATCTATAAATCACTCCAAACCAATTGTGTGAGGTATGACTAAATAAAGGTCCTTAATATTGATAGTAATAAAAACAAAAGTGTCCTTGAAAGGTATCTCATCTATAGCTTGTAGGAAGCTCCATGAATCCTTGCAGATATGTGTCTCACTCAATATGTGTTCTTTTAACTTATGGTCCAGATATCTTGCAAGGGGGTGGGTAATGGACCCCTTGGAGTCTACTATGGGTCACATGGGTGGTTGGCTAAGATTTTTATACAATTTTGTACTTTTACTTTTTTGTAATATGACTGACAGTGGTCCTTCCACCAGTAAGCAAAAAAGCTGGAAATGTTGTAAGTAAGAATGATTATAAGACTTCTTTCATCACTATATTCACTCAAGATAGTTACATATTAAGAAACATCTTAAAAAAAACTGGTCTATTTTGAGACATGACAAGAACATCAGACCACTAATGGGACCGCAACCTATTATGGTATATATGAAAGACAAGAATATGAAAAACATATTTGAGAGCAATAACTCTTACCCAAACCTCAGGTCAGGTTCTATGAACAAACGTGGTAGATGTAACTATTGCAGTTACATTAAAGAAGGCAATATTTTTGACATCAATAATATCAAAATCAGAATCAATCAGAAATACAACTGTAACTCGGAGAAAGTGATTTACTGTGCCATGTGTACCACCTGTTCATGCTTTTACATAGGCAAGACTGATAAAAATTTTAAAAATTGCATATACGAACACCTATATGACATAAGGAATAAAAAAAAACAAATTCTCTTAGCAAACATGTTTTGGAGTATAATGACCATAAGTTCCAGTTTTTGTTTTTTATAGACAATATCAGTACCAACATGAGGGGTGGTGCACGGTCACTATTACTTAAGAAAAGAAAATTATACTGGCAATTATGTTTGAATGCTGGGAACTGGCCAGGCCTGAATGAGCATATTTCCATTAGCCCAATTTTAAAACTAAAGGCACTGGAAAGATTAAAAAAAAAAAAATATATATATATATATATATATATATATATATATATATATATACATTTTAAATAATTCACATTTTCAGTATTTATTATGTTAAAGTGTATTTATTTCTCTTAACATTTTCTACTATATCTAGTTTTTGGTATTTAATTATGCATATTTATTGTTTTAACACATTCAATATATTTAAATATTTATTGTACATTGCCATTTTATGAAGCAGTGCTTATATATAGTATGTTTTTATGGAGGTGTGTTCCATGAACTTTTTCACTTTGTATATTTTGTCTGCTTTTTTAATTCAGTGACTGTAAATATTGTGCTTTTAATGACATAATTGTTTAGTTTATAACTGGGGGAAACTTCCTGTTTGAACTGTATAAGAAGGAAGTAACTATGTGGGGTTAATTGTCTGATGAAGTCTAGATCTTTCTGGAAGAAAGCGCTCATCCTTGGATTTTTTTGGTCTGAAGTTAATAAAGTGGATTCTGCATGCTACAACTGTGTGGTGATTGGCAGCCTGCATTACTTTGAGTAGGTTCAATCCATCTCCTTCTTCTGGCTTTTGTGTTTATCTGCTTCAGTTTTTGCTTTGTGACTTTTTAGAGGTGAATTTAAACCAAAAGATGAAAGTAATACTGGTGGCCCAAGATAGTGGACTATGAACACATTGGTTTGCAAAGTCCATTGAACATATGGGAGAAACAGAAAAAGGTAGGTTTTGTAAAACAGAATTGGAAACAGTTGCACATCTTGTTGCTGGATGTGATATACAAATGGCAGAAGGTCTGCATACTGAAAGGCGTAATAAAGTGGCAAGACTGCTGCATTGGAGATTGTGCAAATATTATTATACTGAAGTAGCTGAAAAACACTAGAAACATGAGCCACAAAGCATTTCAGAAAATTATGAAGTTTATATCACATAGCATCGCTCATTACCAACAGTTCAAAAAACAGATGCAAGAAAACCAGATATAGTAGTCCATGAAAAGAAGACAAAAGTAGCATTGATTATTGAAATCACCACACCCAGTGACTACAGTGTCTTACATACAGATAGACACAAAGTCATAAAATACCTGGATTTGTGGGAAGAAATGAGGGCAATGTGGAAAGAGGATACCCATGCAGCTCTAACAGTAGTAGGAGCAACAGGTGTTATAAAAAAAAGAATTTACAAATGAGGTTTCGTAACAAACCAAGTTGTCCTGGGACATCTTCAGTATGGGTTAGGCTGATATATTAATGGGAGTTACGTGGATGGAGGAGGTGAAAGGATTAAATGGAGGGAGGGATGATTGGGAGGAAATGAGATAAGGGTGGGGAGGGGCTTAAGGGGTTTAGACAAGTATAGCTGGGTAAGTAATCACATTTTGGCGTGAACTTGCTAAGGTGAATTCATATCCGTGAAGACCTGTAGGTATTACAGAGTGCAGGTAGGCCTGGGGTTACTGGTGGATTGTAGACTGGTTAATGGCAGGTGGTTGGTATAATGATATTTATTTATTTATTGTTTGTAGCTTCACAGGATCATGGTTACAGGGTTTATGGTTCGTAGATATTTATGGTTCAAAAAAAAAAAAACTTCTCTTGTTATAAATAAAGCTGAAGGGTTATTTATACAATATACAGCTATGGGGATAGACAAGTGTTGTTGCTTGTGGTTGGCTGCGATTTCTTGTGGGTTTTCTGGTGAAGGTTGTTGTTTGGAGGTGTGGGGGTCAGTGCAGTTTTATTGTTGGCTTAGGTCCTTCTGTCGGTCTGATCAGGATTTAGTCAGGCGCTCTGTGGGAGTCAAGAAATGCTACAACCCTTCATTTTGGGTTTTCTCAACCTCATGTACAAGCGGATCCGTTACCGAAGAAAAAGAACTTGGCTGGAGCTGTCATGAGCTTTTTGCAGGATCCAACTGGGGTGGAGTGATGCCTGTTGCTGCGCATGCACAGTGGGATGCTGGTCATCAGCCCCTTTTTTTTTTCCTTTCTGTCCATATATAGAGTGCCTGTTGTCTCCAAGCATGCATGGGTGAGTCATTTCTTGGTTTATGACAAATATGGCCAATCATGTTTTACCTCTGTCAGCATGGTTTGCCTTCAATAGGATAGAGAGTTCCATTTGTGTGGGGTCACTCATCCACACAATCTTTATTTTTTCATTGTTCATTTTAACACATTTATTTAGTTCCTTTGCCATTCATCTCTTATTGAGGTGTGATGTGACTTGGCTTATTGACACCCTACTTGGGTTCAGCTTTGTTAGAGGAAGGAGGATGAGAGGCAGATTGTTGTAGCAAGTCTGTGTTGCAGTGGTTCTGGGTGGTATTGGAATGGCTTGCAGCCATGACTGACAGTGTGGCTTCCTGCACAAGGATGGGTTTAGCTGGAGTGTGTCTTGCTGCATGGCTAGGGCCTGGTTTCTGTGTTTTGGGTGTTTAGCTAGTGTCAGGCTGTTAGCAAGAAGGTGAATTAGGGATGCCATGCTGTTTTGTTTTTTTGTTCAGGTCCAGCTGGGGTTGGTGGTTAAAGGTGGACTGTTTCTCTCCCACTCTCATCCAGAGGGTGACACTGGTCAGGATGAGTAAAGTGAGGAGGACGATGTTTTTGTTTTTCCGTGGGCTGTGGGGTTCTGTGTGCATGCGTGTTGTAGTGTTGTGGTTGGAAAGCAAAAAAAAAAAAAAAACTTTTGTGGCTATTAGGAGAAGTAGTATGGATAATAGAATAAAATATTAGAAATAAATCAAGCCCATTAGTACTGCTTGACTTACAAGGTTGATATGGTGGTATCTTTTGTAGGTAAGCACGGGCCCCGTTTATCTTTTAAGTGTCGAGCAATGAAAGTCGTCATAACAGAGATGAGAATGGTATGAAAACATTCCATTGATTCATTTGATACTTACGTGTGAATCTTGAGTCAGTTTTGTGGATTGCCATTCTCCTGGGTATTGACACACAAAAATAAATAAATAATGAGAGAAAGAAGATGAAGGGAGGAAGTGCTGAAGTGCTCCATTCAGGACTTCTCTTGCATTCCTGTGCGATTGCAGTGTCAAGAGGAAATATTACATTTATATGCTGTGTATTTACGTCATATGGTTTTGGTGTGGTGGGTTTGGAATTGACCGGTGGCTGGGAGTGGATGAATGGTGAAGGTTCTTGGGTTTTTTGTGGTGTCCACTTGCTCTGGATTCAGTGGTGGTTTGGTTTCCTGGGCAGTGCATCCTTTTGTGGCCAGTGTGGGGCTGCTGTTTCTTGCTCCAGTGGTAGGGGAGTGGGGTTGGGTGCATGTGTGGGGGTGGTGAGGGACCATTGCAACCGTTGGGGTTGGGGCCTATATCTTTTCATTTGTTCCTACATGGCTGGGGAAGTGGGGATGCACTTAAAATCTTTTTCTTTTTTCATGCTGCATAATGTATGTAGGCTGAAGGAAGGGGGGAGTGCTTCATTTGTAGTACAATGGTTGCTTGCATGTATGTCTGATTGGCTAGGTGTTTTCAGATTGGCCAGACTTGGTATAAACTTTCATCTCCAATCCCTACTTCATGAAATAGCGCAGGTGACTTCTAGTTGTGGGAATCTTACAGGATGATTTTAGAACACCGATAGATGTTGAGATTTAGACCCCTTAATCCATAGCAGCGTTAATTTTATAAATATATATATATATATATATATATATATATATATATATATATATATATATATATATATATAAAAAAAATCTCCAGCTTTGAGTTTTGCCCCAGAGTTAATTATGGATTGTACTGATCCTTTGGGGGGGCATGCTTTCTCTGAGAAGATTTTGCTTTTGTTATGTAGTTCATTATTGGAAGTGGATAACTAAGGATTGTGGCAGAGTTTGCTGTTTGTGTGCTGAATGAAGCATGCAGGGTGTGATTCTTGGAGTGGTGAGCAGTTGGTAGAGCAGCAGTTTTGTGTTGTTGTGCAGTTCAGGAGTGGTTACAGCTGGAGCTGCTCTGCATTTATCTTGTGGGTGTTGCAGTTAAGGGGTGTTTGGTCTGGAATGGCTTCCTGTTTGGGACATGTCTGGCTCTTGTCCAGATTTGGGCAGAATGTCCAGGTTTTGCCTCATAACTTGGATCGGCTTCTCATGATTCGTGGGTTTTTGGAAATCACTAGGATGATTGGAGGTAGAAGTCACTATACAATGACATACTGTGGTGTAGGGGGCCTAATCAGTTGTCTACTAGGGTCAACAGCTTCTTTAATAAAGAAGGGGATTATTCAGCTGGTGTACAGCTGGGGTACTACAGGATGCAGCTACACTCCTGCAGATGACATTTCAGTGAACTGTTTGAGGGTCTAGTAAGGCAGTATTTGACTGTTTCCTGGGTATGTGACATTAAGAGAAAATGCTGTGCCAGTTAACTCTTATGTGACCTCTGAACAAATGGGGCAAATCATTACAGATGGAAGTTCGAAAGTAATGAAAGACATTTGAGTTTCAGACTTCGTACCCATTCAGAATCTTCATGCTATGCAAACCACTGCAACAGGCTGGCACACTGCTGAACAGTATAAACAACAATGATACCTTAATCAGTATTTAAAAAAAAAAAAAGAGTATGTCTGCTTTGATATATTGATAAGCTAACTGTTCATGAGTGCCCAGGTATGAAATATTTGTATGTGTGACAGGCTCAACACATGTATCATAACAGCCAGTTTGCATATGGTAGCATCTGGTTATGTTCATCTCTTACACAACATGGACAGCTCCTACCGACAGTTAAGTGGCATTCCTTTTCCTCTGTCGTTTGGTTTACAATAATTTTTGGTAGGTTCTTTAGGATAGAGACCATGCAATTGATGAGCAAGGCGGCTCCTGGCAGTGTCTGCTGTTAAGGACTTTGGTTTGAGCATGTGCATAACACTTAACTTGTCTTTTCTTTGCAGGTGGGAAGTGCAGAGGATCATCAGTTGGACTATAGGAAGCACTCTTGGAAGGTGATGGCTGCTGTTGCAGGGGATGTTTTGACTGCTGGAGTGGTGTGTAATGCATTTGCAGATGGTGGGGTGCCGAGTATCAGTTGTGGCGATACAGTAAATTTGCAGATGATGGAAGCAGTGGCGAGCGAGGAGGTTATACATGGGGAGCACAAGTGGGCAACAGCTACTGATGGAAATGGGGTCTTGGAACATTGTGGCTGTAATTTGCTATAGGTGGGTAAAGGTGGAGCCTTCTCAATATTATTAGAGGGTTTAATTTTGTCCTTTTCTTTGTAGATGGTGGTGTACAGAGTACCAGTTGTGGTGATACAGTGAATTCACAGTGGATGGAGGCAGTGGCGAGTGAGGAGGTTATGCATGGGGAGCACAAGTGGGCAACAGTTACTGACAGAAATGGGGATTTTGTAATGCTGCTGCTGTAATTTGGTATAGGTGGGTATAAGGTGCAGCCTTTTTCTTTACATTTTAGAGGATTTACTTTTTCCTTTTCTTTGTAGATGGTGTGATGGTACCGGTTGTGGCGCTACACAGTGAGTTTGCAGATGATGGAAGCAGGGCAAGGAAGGAGTGGTGGATGGAGTGGTGCAAAATGTGGTCACTGTTAATTCCTCTTGTTGGGTCATTAAGGCAAGATAGGGTGCTGTGATTAAGTAGCGTGGGAGCTGATTATTGTGTTGGAAGGTGGGGCAAGTTAGGTGGAGTTAGGTAGGGGGCTAGGGTTAATCTGGTGGGAATGAATTATGGATTGTTGGGATCCCACAGGAGGTGTAGTCACAACATGCATAGGAGTGCAGGAACTTATTAGGCTAAAGCCCCATGGCTCTTGCAAGCCAGTTGACTTCAACAACCTGGTTTTAGGTGGTTGGACTCTTGGGGGTTTTAGTTACTCGTCCCGTTGTTTAAACAGTATCTTGGGGGAAAGGGCCAAAGATGAGTTGTTCTTTGACAGGAGGCCTGAGGGGTTCATAACGTGTGGTTTTTGGGGTGATAAATTTGTCCTTTGAGTAGGTAGGGTGATTGCCATTTGGTAATGAGTGCACTGGTGGTGTTTATGGTTGGGCACGTAGATTACTTCATTGTTGGGCTTAGGTGAGTTTTCAGGAACTATGTCAAGGGGTTCTGGTTCTGGATCTTAGTGTTAGGGCATGGTTTTGGAGTTAGTCTGTTCCTTGCAGTAATCAAGTTACTG
>NC_056729.1:1131418211-1131454031 GCF_019279795.1 Protopterus annectens
TATTACATAGTCCATACATGTAGGCTTTCCAAAAGATGTCCTATACTGATTAAGGGTAAAGTCATTTAGGAATGACTTTGGAAATGTGTTGTGTGTAGACAGCTGAGTGGTAGATATCATTTCATCATGCATATTACATGTCCATACATGTAGGCTTTCCTAGATGTCCTATCTGATATTTATTTATTTATTTATTTATTTTACATTTGTTGACCCGGTTTGTCTGACTAAGCTGATAGCCCTTTTTCATCTGAGGCCTGGGGAGAAAAGCTCCACAAATTTATAATAAAAATAAAAATTGTAAATGACAGTAGTATAGACTGAGTATTTATGATGTCATTTGACTTTTTGATGTGCAGTAAATCTTACTTATTTATTATTTATTTTATTTCTGTTACATCTTCCAGTAAATAAATCAATATAAATGTGGAGTTCTTCTCCTGTTCTGTTTTTGTGTAACACACAAACACATACGTCAGAGCTATGAATCTTTAAAACCTTGTCCAGCTCTCAGCTGCTTTAGCAGTTATTATTATCAACCAGAACAGTAACCCAAAGTGACTGAGCTATAGCACCAATTAAAACATGTACTTTTTTAGTCCTGTACTGCTAAGCTTTGACCATGGCCTGTGCTTCAAAAAAGCTTCTAATTGGTATAGTAGTTTACCTGAGTCCTGGACTGGGCAGTTGTTTAAGCACTGGCTCTCTTTCTCTCCTTCCTCCTTCATTGTCAAATTACCTGTATTGGGAGGAGGAGAATTCTCTTGCACTTAACTCTCTATGAGCTCCTTGACAGGCATTGTTTGTGGGAAGAGAGCATCTTCATACCAGCCCATTTAGCTGAAGCGAACCAGCCCACTTACCTGAAGTGAACCCACCCACTTACCAGAAAAAATTGTTAAAAGTGTAAATAAATCAGTAATTGCATGCATCATTTCTTCTGTTCGTATTGACTAGTATATGCACCCCCCCCACACACACACACATATACATTTGTGCTAATGGTAGATTCTATAAAATTAATGGGTGCAATAAAACATGTATCTGGTGCATCACCAATAGTTTATCTACATTCTTTTTGTGGCATCGGTCACACTAAAAGTCCCTTATATGAGCAATATATACGGTTGAAGTTCACACATTGCACATAAAATATACAGACAAATTCACAGAACCAAACACTCTATTCAATCTAAATTAAACTGTCTAAACCAAAATCTACACTTAATTTTAATGAAATATAACAAAAGACCAATATGCACACTACCCTCCAAAACATCATTACAAAGAAAAGTATTTTCTGAAATACATATAAATACTTTGACATACCTTCCCAGCACAGCAGTGCGCACTGAAATCAACCCCCTAGACTGGAAATTTTCTGCAGTATTATGATATGTGTCATATAAGAGAACAAAAAATAAAGCACTAACTGTAGTTAGACTATTGGGAATTGCATTGTGGGTAAAGCAGACCCAGTTCTGTTTAAACTAGCTAAAATAAAAATTTGAATGTCCAACTAAACAAAAAGCATTGCGCAAAACACTTAAGAAAAACAAACTGAAGTTACCCCAGAACTTGATTTAAAAAAATCGTTTAGGAGGAAAACAGTTCATAAACCTTTGTATAAACTCCCTGATGCATTATTCAGTGATAAATTCATAACAAATGATTCTTATCTAAAAACACAAAAAAAGAAAAATAAGAATATTGTGTTTGTGTGATGCGTTACATTTTTTTGTGCTACAGTATTGTCATATCAAGAAACTTCTATCCACAGACAGTAGATGTTCATTTCACAAACTGACTGATAGATCTCTAAATAAATTGACACATGAAATGCAAATCATTTTTCATAATTCTATACTATATATTTATGAGATAATAGGCTTTATATTACATTGGTCACTGTAAATTAACCTTTACACTATGCTAAGCATATTAAAGGCTTAATTCATAGGTGCATAGATTAGTACTAAGCTAGTTGCTCTTGAGAACCATTTTAAGCTTAGTCAATTATCTCTTGTGAGACTCAAACCCTGAACCTTGTGTTTGTATGGCAAACACCTTAACCATTAGGCCACCCTCCCATGGTCACAAGCTACATTTGACTACCATAGCAATGTTTGAACAGCCATTGCTATTCATGGCATTACTAGGCAAGTAAGGAACATAAGTAGTTTGCCACACCTTTCTTCTGTATCACTCACATGAAGAACACACATATAAGGAGAAATTAGAGTCAGTATAAGACTGCAGCATGTCTTTGGGAAATGGGAGGAAATACGAATGCTTGGGGGGAAAAAAACACGCAAACTTAGGAAAACATGAAGAGCCCAAACAGCTCTTTCTAACACATTCAAAACACATTTTTGATAATGAAAATTTTTATCTGTTTGAATCTTTTTTTCCTTTTTTGGAACATTTCTTGATGATCTACAGCCTTGTTAGCAGGCATGACTTCTGGACTCTGCAACTCTGTAATTGGTGAATACTACAGTTTACTACAGAGTGAGTTTTCTTGAACAAGGACTAGTCATTACATCTCTGCTGACCATCTTCTTGCAACTTCAGCTTGGCATATTTGTCTTTTACAAATATCTGTGATTTTCATGCACAACTGTTCACTAGCCCCATTAGGCTCACCAGAAACTTGGCATGTCTGCTCTACCAGCAAACCCAGCTTCTCTGTATAGACAATCCCAAGTATTTTGCAATCTTTTTTGTCTCAGATTTGTGTTTATGGTAGTCTTCTGTACTTTCTCATTTAATATTTCTGTCCCTGGTGATTAGCTGAAATGTGCAATCTGGATTTCAGTGTTTTGTGCATTATTGGCTAAACTGTTGAGAAACTGAATCTCTGCAATGCAATATTCCTGCATTTCAAAACTATGAGATGATGATCCTCCACACTTTTGCTACAATTTCTCATCTGTTTTTTTCAGTGTTTGGAAGTTTTTTATACTTGGCCATTTGTTTAAAGTTAGCTGTCTAATTCCCCACCCATTCTGGAATTTAATTTCTTGACTTGTACCTGACTTTTAGATTAATGACAGTTGTCAGAAAAGAGGATATTAGTTATCTCCTGACTCAAGGAAATAGACCTTAACGCTTTAATCACAATTACTCTTGCTGTGTTTACCAGTATTATTATTTCAGGCAGCCTGACATAATAATACATATATATGACATTTGCTTTCTATGAAATTGAACAAATCTGTTCCCACTTCACTCGATGGATGGTTAGGAGTGTTTGCCTGGCAGCATTTTTTCATTTATATTGTTATTCTTGTTCGCACTGCCAATGACACAACTTTAGACTATTTGTTTTATATGAGTTGTCATTTTTGCCCAAAACATTATCTCTTACTTTTTATTTGCAAATTACTATCCCCAGATGTGGATTGTGTACCTTTCAAACACTTTTTTTTTTGGGGGGGGTGATTGGAAGCTATTGTTTTGTCAGCTTTGAACACTAATTCTTGAACATAACTTTTTTTTTTTGAAGGAAAAAAAAACTTTCCTTGCTGTTCATTTTTGCTCTAGCAAACAGCTCATTGACACACACCTTCCAGTAAATACATAGCAGTATCAATTCAGCTGTGAAATTCATTTATTCTTCCTTTTGTTTTTGGTATCTGAAGAATTATAAAGAGAATCTCCAGTTCATATTCTAATAGTTCTTTATGTTTCTCTGGCAAATGCACCCTGACTAATGTGTATTTCATTGCCTGGTCTCTACCTCACTTTCAAATCATGCCTCTGAAGGCTATGTAATATTCTCTCCAATTTCTGAGGTGGCTTGTACAAATACTTTGTGGATAAACTTTGCAAGCAGCTATGATCTGTTTCCATCTGACCATCTTTACTATAGACATATTCTTCAGATTTTATGTAGCCATACTCAGTTGCTAACAGTTCTTTTTCTATTTGAGCATATAACATCTGGGCATTGGTAAATGCTCATGACCCATAGGTAACTAGTCTGTTTTCTTACACAATCACAGCTATTACTTGACTGCTGTTATACAGCCTTGGCAGTGCCAGTTCTCTGTCATAACCGTTGAGGTATTTTAATGTAAAATGCCTAGGTTGCTGACAGCTTGTGCTTTCCCCTCTTGGCATGTATCATTAGTCTGTTACCTGGTTCTGTTATATGATGAAAATGTCATGGGATGAATGTTATGACACAGACTAACAATAAAATCTAAAAATAAGTATATACTAAACTGCATTCCTGCTTGCCATATTTTGGAATACCTGGCTTTCTTGGTATAAACTCATGAAGTGCACCAATATTAGCAGAGCAAGTAAAGAAAGACTTGTAATCACTTATGATCTTTAACATTATTAAATCATTGATTTTCAAACAAAAATGAATATTCCAGGCAGTAAAACTGAGAATATTATAGGTTGCTATAAGTTTTTATTACAGTCCCTTGATCACATGGTGTAATACTAAGGAAACATATTTTTCATAAGTGCAAATTCCATAAGTGACACCAGCATTTCTGCAAATCCATTAATACAGTTGATTTTTTAAAATGCTAGAGCCTTATCTGTGCATTCATAAAACATTTAACAGTTGTAATAAGCAAATCCTGTTTTATTTTCCAAATATGCACAATACTTCTTATGAAAACTATAAGATGCAAGATGCATTCTAATTTTAATATACATTCAGGCTGTAACTAAGAATCCAGTTCTCTAAAAGTTTATTTCATGTAATGCTACCTTTTCAGAGACAAGACCATCTATGATTAATTATATTACATTTGTGTCAAATGATGCTAAGCATATAAATAGTTTATTTCAATGTATGAGGGAAAAAATATGAAAAAAAATACTGTGATATGTTTAGGAGTGTTCATGTTGTCATGTTAAAGAAGAAGACATGGTGGAATACATGTACTAGACTTGCTATTTATTTGGTGGTTAGCTGTGTCCAGTATAAATGCAGATACAATGAATCTCAATTTACCCCTTATGAAACAATCTCAGAAATTTCTTGAGTACTTAGTTGCACAACAAGCCCCGATTTGCTCAAAGATGTGTATTGCTACATGAGTTTACAGTTACACTGTAGTTTTTACCCAGAAAGCACCTAAGCAAATCAGTCATTAACCCCTCAGGAACCACTCTCCTGGTAGCTCATGCAATAAACATCTGGAACCATGGATTTACACTTTCCTACATCTCTGCAGCCAACTTAGTAGAGATAAGTATCCTGAGACAATGAAGTAACTGGATCATGCATACTGATAACCACCTAATTCTTAAATAACCTGATACAGTGTGAAAGAGAGAGAGAGATATGTGGCTATACAATGTCATTTAAGGGAAGGCTTTCATGTGCAAACTCTACAAATACTAAACAGGGTATCAGTGATACATAACACCACACTTTGCTTACCACACACATTACAGACCAAACACATAGTTTTGCATATACTGAAGCTCTTAAAACTTGTTGTGTCTTTCGACTTTTCCTGGTTAGGGGTCACCACAGCGGAACTCCGGTCCGCTAATGATTGGTAGTTGATTTATACGTGCCGAGTTACCAGCCCTGATGCACAGCCTTCAACAAAGGTACACCCATTCACGCATGTCTCCACACAGAAGACGCTCTAGCTGAGAATCGAACTGGACAGCGTCTTACTGTGGGGCAACAACGCTACCGCAGCACCACCACCGCGGGTACTGAAGCTCTTAAAACTAATCTAGCTAAACATCAAAGGCCTTCCAGATGCAACTGTAGCAACACTCTCAGCAACTTCACAAGCATTATCTCACACACCACCCATCATGGAACCCGCCTCTATAACTCACTGTGTCTCAACTGAAATACCTGTTAGGCAAATCCCCACACATCCAAATATCATAGCCATGGAAGACCCCATTGTGAAATACACTGATGCACCATAAGCTGAGCGAGGAGAGTGTCACAATCCATTGCCAGCTGGGGGGCAGGATTCACCCATAACCCACACACTCAAGTCCTTGCGTCACAAGTACACATATAACACAGTCATAGCAGACATGGGAGTAAATAACCTGAGATGTACCTCCCTGGACTATATGAAGAGAGACATGATGTATCTCACAATATGTGTCCAAGCCAAGTAGGAACATAGCCTTGAATAGCATTTTGCCTTCACCTAGAATGATGCCACAACATGAATAAAAGATGATTGACTTTAATGATTGGCTTAGCTTCTGGTGTCATTCAATGGGAATACAAAATATATTTGTCTGGGAGGATATGGTAGACAGTCCAAACTGCTTTGCAAGGGGTAGCATGTACCTGCCCCCAAGGTTTTCCTACATTGGCAAAAACATTATTTATCCTCATAATGCTTTTTTTTGGCAAAGTTAGTCCTCCTAAGCTTCCAACATAATATAAAACAAAATTCAGATAACATGAAAAAAAAACCCTCTATACAGGCAACTCTAGCTGTAAAATACATCAATGCATGTATTATCACAAAAGAAATGGGATTAAGAGTATTGAAAGCACCCCACCAGTGCTGGGTTTCAATGCCTACTATGTGTTCAGCCCCACCACACAAGATGAAGGCATCAAAGGCAGCAGAGCCTCTATATTCAGAAAACAAAATTTCACCTCCAGACTTTTTAGGAGGGATAACACCTTGGAACTCCTACATGTACAACTTATCATTAACAAATCCCCATATCACATTGTAATTAACATAGGACCCCTCTATGTCCCCCTTTGCCCATACCTCCTATTTGACTATTTTAGAAGCCCTAAGCATTCAGCCAAACAGCATTTTCCTAGGAAACTTCAACTTCCCTTCCGTTCATTAACTCTGAGTGACACCTCCAGGTGCATCTGCAGTTAACTTCTACTGACGCCTCTTGGCATCAAATATTGCTTGTTCATATTTGCATCAATAATTCCTAAACCATGCTATATACAAGGTTTTAAAAAAAATCATCTTAAAGGTTACACAATGACAAACTCAACTACCTTAATATTTGACCTCTGTCTAGTGCAGGTAAAGAGATATTAACGGTTGTTTTTATAATATTAATTTATATAAATATAATTTTTACATTTTTCTAAATATCTCAACAACCAAGTAGCACATACAAAACCCCTTAGCCTCATATGAAAGTCGTGAGCTAGATGAATAAAATGCTGCTGATAATATTTGTGTAACTTGAGTGGTTGCTGAGATATTGTAAGTTGTTTACAAAATATTATAAACTTAGTTACTGTGTTTACTGTGACTTATAACATTCAGTTTAAGACCTAGAACCTAAAGAAAACTACCAGTATAAAAAATTTTGCTCTGAAGGGTTTGCCATTTATACTTCTTTCATAATTCCTATGGTTCCAGAGATATGAACATTTGTTTGAAATGTGAGGACATAATTTGATCCTGTCAAAAGGCTTAGGTTCTGCCCATTGGAAATTACGGTGCAAATGTCCTGTGCTCCACTGGAGTAAATTACTTAACTGAGAAACTTACACATCCCCAGACATATATCCCCAGAGTTTTCTGGACTTCATAAATACAAACTTGCTGGACCAGCTGATCAGTACTCCTACGTTGGGAAACAAAATCCAGACCATAAATCAGTCATATTTGCAATAAGACTGAAGCCAGAAGCTTGCTCCAAAACTCATGTTTCAGAGACTATCCTAAAACTAGTATACTAAAACTGAGTGCCAACCTGGCACAAATTCAAAATTCCCTTCAACCCTGATGACCCTCTATGAATGCATAATCCTTCATCACCAAATTTTATAAACATGTACATAGGTTCATAGGTGTTTACTAGGCTAATGACCACAAGGGCCTTTTAAAGCCTAGCCATGCATTCCAAGTCTCTTATAAGTTTTGGTACCCTTGGTAAGTGTAAACAGGGGCTTGAGAGGTAAAACATTTACAAGCATGTGTCTTGGATATGAACAATTTACAGGCTGCCTGTGCCATAAGAGACATAGGTGCTAAACCAGGGATGAATTTTCTGTTCCTTGTCCTATTGTCCAGACTACACTTAAACTGGGTTAGGGAGGAACTGTGCTTCACATGGATGGGGAGTCCGTCCCACAGAAGGGGTAGTCTCTGTGATACATACCTTTCTGTCCAGAAGGTCCTATTTATATCACAGGCAAGGTTTAAGACTTTAGAATGGATGTTTGTTTTATGAACATGCAGGAGGTCCAACATAGTGGGATCTGATAATGACTTGTATAGCAGGCATAGATATCCCCTTAACAGCCTGTAGGAGACAGAATAAGGGATTGGGCCTTGAGGTGGTCTGCATAGGTCTGCATAGGATATTTTATTAATGCCCTGTATTCTTTTAGTGAGGAACCTCTGTGAACATTCCATTTGTTGGATATGCCTGGTTAGGTACATGCCAAAGGGCTGATAGGTCTGATGAATGCTGAACGCAGTAGAACAATGACTTCCATGGATGTAGATGCCATACCTTATATATGTATATATATATATATATATATATATATATATATATATATATATATATATATATATATATATATATATATATATATATATATATATACACATATATATATATACATATATATATATATATATATATATATATATATATATATATATATATATATATATACACATATATATATATATATATATATATATATATATATATATATATATATATATATATATATATATATATATATATATATATATATATATATATATATATATATATATATATATATATATACACACACACATATATATATATATATATATAGCTGGATAGAAGCATCTGCCACATCTCAAAAAATAAATACAACACCAAATTTAAAAATAAGCCCCTATGATGATGGACCCCAAGTATAAATAGGCTCTTTGGAAAAAGAAAAAAGCTCAATGCATGAAAAAAAATAATAAATGTACCCCACCAAATGCCAAAAAGCTATTGCCAGTCTTAACAGGGAACTCCAGTCACTGATTAAATAAACCAAAGCTAGCTATGAAGAAAAAATGCCACTCAGGCAAAACATAATCACAAAGCCTTCATCCACTATATAAGAAACATTAGAAATGATGTTCAAAACTGCACAGAGCTAATAGTAAATGATATCACATACTCTAATTCTGAGGACATAGTCAATCTACTAGCAGATAAATTTAGCTAACTTCACTCACTCTCTCTCTCTACACTTCCAGATCATCTATCACCACCACCTCCAAATTCTCCAGGAACAAGTCCTCAAAGCACTATCCATGATCAAGAACACTACTTATTTGGGGCCTGAAACCATACTATTAACAGGACCTGTTCTTCAGTATCAATTTCCAGTCAAGGTTTGTACCAGACATGTGGAAGACTGAAACACTCATTCCTCTGCACAGAGATTAGGCATTATCTTACCCAGACAACTATAGACCTACTGTCCTGAACAACCTCATATGTAAGGTTATGGAAACAGTCATTGTAGAATTAATAGTAAGGACATACACAGCCTATAAACACTCAACCCAGGACAGTTCAGTTCTGTCAAGGACAAATCCTGCCTACTTTATCTGGCCAACTTCTTCAAAAATATTACTGAAACATTGGCAGAGGGAAAATCTGTAGGCACCAAATATTTAGACCTCACAAAGGTATTCAACAGCATCCTCCACTTAGGCATAGTTGATAAACTCACCCAACTAAATGTACATTTCTAAGTAACCCATTAGAGAGCAAAGTGGCTCACAAACAAAATCCGAGAAATTAGGATGGGTAGATCTACTTTCCCCAAAACACACTAGTGATGTACCTCAGGGTACAGTCCTTGGGCCACTCCTCTTTGGCAACTACTTTTCAGAGGTCAGCACTAATGTTAAGGGCTTATACCTGACCAAGTATGGAGATGACTGTAAACTTGATACCATATTAAGCTCACCAGACATGCCAAGATCCTTTAGGAAGGTCTTTCCCAAACAAATAGATGATGTGAAACCATGGTCTAAAACTAAATGCCAAAAAATGTATAAATGTATCCTTCAACAAGCACAACATCACCAGTAAATATCACAGCGACCTGAAAATTAACCCAGTATTGAGGTACCTGGGAACCCATGTGGGCAATGAGCTGACATTAGATCACCTTGTATCGAGTCTTGTATGGAAGTCATTTTTCATTGCGCACCTTATTATTAAAGGTATGGCATCCAGTTCCAGAGAGATTATCATTTCACTGCATTCTGCACTCATAAGGCTAATCAGCTAGTATAATGTCCTCTAAGGTATCTACCCAGTCAAACACTTGACACAATTCAAGTGACCATGTTTTCTCACTAAGACAATGAAGGGCCTAAATCACAGAAGCTGTGTTGATCATCACTTTTCGATGTCTTACAAGCTACTGAGGAGCGATCTCTGCCTTGCTTTTAAAGCCTCTACAAACCCACTTCTTTCAGATCTACTACACATCCTCAGTTCCAACAGTGTCAGAAACACCTGTTCAAGGAATCTCTTCTCCAACTTAAGTAGAACATGCTTGAGGAATAGATATGTCTCACAGAGACTGCACCTTCTCTGGAATTGTCTTCCTCTCTATGTAAAGCAAAGTACAACTCTTAAGTCTATTCAAGTATAATCTGGATGAGGGGATGGGAAACCACAATTTCACCCCTGGATTGCCACCCTTCTCCCTTATGGACAAGCTAACATGTAAATGTAGGCCTGCCAGTGGGTTATTCATACTTATAATGCAAAGGGCTCTGGTAAAAGTTGTAAGGAAATAATTTAGTAATGGAAATGAGTTTCCTTTATCAAAAGTGAATTAAAGACCAGCTCTGCTAATGTCAAAGTATAAAGCCCTGACTGGCCCAGGACATCCAAGTTTGATTACAGTCTTGGGTGCTTGATGGAACAGGTATAGAAAGATGGGTGTGTCATTTCTGGGTGGAGGGTGTGATTCTGCTACAGTACATTAAAGATAGGGCAGTGATATAAATGCTTGGCCTAGGATGGGTATTAGGCACAGCAAGGAACTGCCTGGTGGAAGCCTTCAATGCATTTATGTGGAAGCATAGTTTTAAGTATTTCTCCCATGGTAAAGGCATTGTAAACCTCTGCAGTGATGTGGATTGCATATCCTGCAACCCAGGGGCAGGCTTAGGGTGTCACAAATGCTCCCATTGCCAGGATGCTGGTGAAAGTAATAAAGTAACCACATGTATGTCTGAATGACAGCCACCTCTATACAACTTTGGGGCTGATCTAGGGTGACATTTCTGGGTAATGGAAGAATTGTGCATTGTCTATTCGGGGGCAGGCAAAAGATAAAAAATGTATAGAAAAAAAAAACAAATTAAGCCTTATCCATCAAATTGTGCAGAATGAAGAGTATGTGCTGCTAGTATGCAAGCAGTCTCATGTTTGATACCCACAGCATCAGTTTGTTTACTGAGTGGTTTTCAGCAAGTCACTTAACCAGATATTGCTACTAACTCAGCCCTAGAAAGTATCAGTATGTCAGGGTTAACAAATGTTTTCATTTTATTTTACTTTTACCTCTAAGCACAACAAGGCATCATCATCTTTATATTACATATATTACTCTTATGCCTTCTTCCTTGCAGGTGCTGTAGCTCATACATATGTACTGCAGCAGATTTTAGTAATTCTAGTTAGAAAAAAAACAACAGCATTTACAAAAATTGCAAATATTCAGTACATTCATATCAGAAGATAAACATTGTATCACCACCCCTACATATCATTGCCCCCCATGATTACATCAAATCAAATCCTCCAAATGTTTTACTCTTATGTAAATTTGCTACCATCTAGGGAAGCGTAAACAGTGTATTTTGTCTTCTAACATTTTTTCTGGTTTTATTTTGGCATCAACTTTTACTTTCATTATGTGTCTCTCTCTCTCTCTCTCTCTCTTTCTCGCTCTCTGTCTTTCTCTCTCTCGCTGCACCAAGACTAGAAAGATATAACAGCTGGATGTTGAAAGAACTATCTACTGCAATGGCAAAGTCATACATTTCAGGAATCAGAATTAGTTGCAAGAAGTACATAACTTATACTACAAACAACATTACAACTCAGCATAAACAATGTTAACACTTCAGAATCTCACCTAACTGTCAACTGTTTAGAAATCACAATGCATCATGGTCAAGGGCAGGTTACGTCTTAAAAGGGCTACAATCTTGTAATAAAAGTGCAATGATAGCATATACATATGAAAAATGTATGCATTCATTTTGGTAGCATTATAGTACTTACCCGTACAACCCCTCTTCACAAAAAAATAATAATTTTGGGGGAAATTATTACGTACTTGAAGACGTATTTCAAACTACAGGCTGCCAATCCACCCTCTACCATCTTTCTCTTCCACAAAATCTATTTCCCAGATAACTACCACAACATAACCAAACAATACTGTAAAGCACAAATAAACCACATTTATAAGCACTGTGAATTCCTCCAGGAACAAGGCAGAAATACGCCAAAGACAAGCTGAAAGTAGTGAAGTCACAAACCACTGGTAAAGCAAAAAAGACTACCACAACATCTATTTTCTTTAACACAGCTCTCTACATCAAACTACCTAACGTTTCATATAGCTACTTGTCCTCTTATGTTCTATACCTGCTAAATCCCTTGCTGCCTTTGCTACCCTTCTCTGTTCCTCCAACCGATAAGTACATTATATAATACATCCACTATTTATCTATGTAATTTCTCTATAACCAATTACTGCATAAAAGAAAAAAAATGTATGTCCTTAAATTCATAGGTTATTGTATGTAATATAATGTGATGTCCTTATATTCACCACTGTAGTATTCTTCACTTATGGGCTTCCCTGCCATGGAAGGCCAATGTCCGGCCAGTCTACCAAAGCCTGCCATTGCTTTAAGGTACGCTGAACATCACCCAAACACTCCTTGTGTAGCGTAGGGAATAAAGGTGACATTCAGGTGTATCATCCTAAGAAATTCATTGCCGCCAGTTTGAACGCTGTTACTAACCATCAGTCTGTCTGCCTGTGTCCACTTCTGCCATTTTTACTGCATTTTTGTATTTTGGTGATTACTTCTGTTTGCTGAAGGCCTCACCACTGCAGATAAGGACCCAGCCGGGGTTTTGTTCTTGTTCCTGAACTTTTTATGCTGTTTGGGGTTAATGTCATCCAGGAAGAGTAAATGGCAGTGTGGGAGACAGATTCCACATAAAGACTGCTATGATAGGTGCCTTTTTTGCCTAGGAGCTTCTCATGACCATATGTCTCGTTTGATTTTTCAGGCGGTGATCCCGAAAACCCTTTGCAGTAGACTTTCTTCCCTTTCATTGTATCTTGAGAACCAGTGTCTTAAGCTTCTTGCTAAAGATACAATGGAAGGAACTCCTCACCCCCAGGGTTAGCCATCAGGGAAGAAGAAGGTGAAAAGGTAAGACCAGAATCTTCCACTGTTCAGTCTCTGCCAGGTGTTTCTGCTGAGGGTGCTACAAACCCGGATGCTCACCTGGTTGTGTTGTCAGACTTCTCTGTATTGTCTGAGTTGGAGGCCAGTGAGGATCTGGCAAGCAGCATGTCTGACGAGGCTTTGCAGGTATCCATTTCAGATTTCAGGGGGATCCATGGTTGATTGTTTCCAAGTGGTCAAGGGGGGTTATGCAGATTCTTCTTATGGAAGAAGTTCCTACTATGGTTGTCGAATGCCATCCCGAGTCACTGCTTTCTCAGTTTTCTAGGGTGGACATTCCCTTAAAAAAGAAAGAAAATTAAACATGTTTCTTCTGCTACTATGGATCCACAAAGTGAGTGGCAGGCCTTTACTCAGGGATTATTTAATGCCTTACTGTCATTAAGGCTTCCTCAAGGGGATTCGGTTTCTGCTCCTCCTTGATGCTCTTCTCCACTTAAAAGGCCCAGGTAATTGAATTCTTCTGAGGAAGAGTTGGATTCTGATGAAGAATCACTTACTTATTCTACTCAGATTCCTTCTCTTTTAGACTAATAGTCAGAGGAGGAGGAATCTAATGGTCCAGATACTCCATCTGAGAAATTTCCTTTGGGTACACAATCTCTAGGCTGATGGAATTTTTTAACTGGGAATGTGCTCAGGTCTCTGATATCCATAAGCAGTACTATAAGTTACTGCAGATGGAATCTCCTGAACCTGCAGCTATTCCTCCTGTTTTGGCTGTTTTACTGGATGTTTTTTCCAATGCCTCTAAAGCACCTGATTCTCTGCCCCCTGCTCCCAAGAAGCTTGATTGGTTTTAAAGGGTGCCTGAGGATCATTCCTTTTTGTTCAAATGTCCTGCTGCTGACCCCTCTGTGGTGTCTGTAGCCTCTGATGAGCTATCTCAATTGCTTCCTTCATCCATGTTACTGCCTTCTGACAAGGACAGCAGAACCATGGAAAGGCTGGGTAAGAAGGTTCTTACTTTGACTACTCTAGCTTTTAGGGCAATTAATTACCAGATCCATATACCTAGGTATGTGTTGGCTTTTCTTTCTCAGGCTTGTCACTTTTTTCTGATCTTCCAGACTCTGAGAGTAAACTTTCTGCTCTTTCGTTCCTAAGGACGTCCTGTCAAGTAGTTTGTCATTCTATCAAATGTAACAAAAAGGAAGCAGCGAGGACATTAAAACACTGTTTATTCCAGATAAATGTAAGTGCTTTTGTCAGTAATAATACACTAACTTTTTCAGACAAAACACAAACAATCACATACTATGCCTTAAATAATCCTAAATTATGGAATTAATTGATTGAATGATTGACAACCTTGGTTAAATGACCATAAATATAACAATGAAAATAGGAACAATAAAATGCTTTAGATTAAATTACTTGGAAATAAAATGAGAATTAAATAAAAATAGAAATTCAAAACTTCTCGGTCAGCCAAAAAGTAATTAATTAGGTAATAAATATGAAGTTTCACCATAAATATAAAATCTTTTTTTGAGAGAAATTTTTATATGTGCAAATAATATTTACTTAATTAATCTATTGTGCCCATTAATATTGATCAACAGAAGTAACAAACCTGACCTATACTCATAATACAAGGACAACCAGGATAATCAATTCTAAAAATTAATAAAAGTACTAATAATAATAAATGAAAAATAAAAAATAAAAATATAAGAATATATAAATAATTCATGCACAGTTTAATAACTCCAGGGACCAAGACAAAAGATAAAAAATATCACTACTCAAATATTGCTATCTAGCAAGAGCTTTAAGTTTAAGCAAACATTTGATAGATTAAAACTCATTAAGGCCTGGTGGAATATATGCTGATGTGTGGACTTGCCATTTTAGTTCGCACTCCTCTAGTTTCAGCTGCCATGGTCCTCCTCTAATATTACGTTCAAAGACAACAAGCCCGAATTTATGGTTAGGGTAATCTATAATGTGTCTTGCTAAGGCATTGATGGTAATATTTTTGTTAATGCTATAAAGATGTTCATATAATCTTTGCTTAATTGTTCTCTCAATTTTACCAATGTAATAGGCTTCATGGCATTCACATAGTGCTCCATAGGTGAGCCCCTGAGTATCGCAATTAAGCTTTCCTTCTATGTGATATATTTTGTCCCTAATTCTAACTTTATTTGTTGTTTTAATATGTTTACATTGTGGACATCTACCACATCTGGTAATACCCATCTCTCGCTTAATCAATTTTTTCCTTTCAACAAGGCACTTTAGATTAGGTCCTCTTTGGAAAGTCATTAGGGGTGCCTGCCCTAATTTTGTAAGGCTATTGTCTTCCATAATAAAGGACCAATCTTTGGTAAGGATATCCCTGATATTTTGAGAGTCCAAAGAATAAACCGTGATAAATCTATTGCCTATGTCAGGGGTTGGATGTTCTTCTATTGGTGGGCTAGAGTCATCCCACATTAAATGTTCATGCTTGTAACCCCTACAAACAATAGGGTGGAAATGGCCGATAATCTTTTCCTATTGACTTCTTCAAAAATGATGTCGTGGAACCCTGATGGGTAGCCACTTTTAAGGAACATAGATTTTAGTAAAGCACATTCAGCTGTGAAGTCATCATAACCAGAGACCATTCTGGCTGCCCTAACCGCTTGCCCTTTAACTACTGCTTTTTTCTGATGATACGGATGACAGCTTGTAAAGTGCAGGAAGGCATTTGAATATGTGGACTTACGGCAGACGGTGGTTCTATACCTTTGGTTAGGGCTGTCTTTGCTTATATGAACATCCAAAAAGTTAATATCTATCATACCCACTTGGAATGTAAAGTACAAGAAGGTAGTGAAGGATTTAATGTTGGTACTGAATGTCTCAATCAGGTGTACTTCCCCATTCCAGATGAAGCACATGCTGTCTTGGTACCTTGTGTACCAGACAACATGTTCCTTATAAAGTGAGTCATTAAACAAAAATGTCCTCTCCCAAAAGGCCATGATGCAGTTGGCAAAGCTACTGCCACATGGTGACCCCATCACTATTCCACTCTTTTGTAAAAATAGTGCCCCATTGAACCTCAAAAAGTTGTTTGCTAAAACTATCTCCAACAGAATTTCAATAACGTTGATATCATTATCACCCATACCTTTCATATGCAGAAATTCTCTAACCCATTCAATACCTAATAAGTGGGAAATAACGGTATAGAGATCTTTAATGTCCACTGTTAAAAGACACATTTATCGTTAAAATCTAAATTATTAATGATGTTAAGAAAACTCCATGAATCATGGCATATTTGTGGTTCAGACTTGACAAAAGGTTTCAGTTTGTGGTCAAAATATTTTCCACACTCATATGTGACAGAACCTCTCCCATCAACTATAGGTCTAAATGGGGGATTGTTAATATCTTTATGCAATTTAGGGGACCCAAAAAGTGTCGGTATGATGGGTGCTGGCATTATTAGATACTGGAGAGTGTCCAAGTCAATACTTCCTTCAAGAAACAGATCATTAAGTATATTGTTAATATTTCTATATGCACTATTAACCTCATTGAGACTCACTAACTCATAAACATCAGAATCTAAATATACCCGCATTCTATCCAAATAATCAAATTGGTCCATGAACACGAGTTCCCCATCCTTATCGGGTTTCATAACCTGAATGTTACAAGAATTGAGCAAGTTAATGAAATCAAGTTCATCTGTGGAAATGCTCTTTTTTGCTTCAGGCTGTTTGAAGTCCTTAGCTAACAAGGCTCTGATATCCATTTCACTAACTTTTTCAAACATGGCCAATGATACCTGTACTGGTGGGTTAAACAGGCTGGAGACTCTCAAACTATCCATAAGTGCAGAATTATTTCCCATCAAGACAGTTACATTGAGTTTACAGACAAAACATTTTAAATCCAAAATTGTTCTGACCAAATCTGCTCTCCTATCAGGAACAAAGGAGAGCCCCTTGGCAAACACATTCACAATATCCTCCTCAACATGTAGAGAGCTAAAATTATATTTCTTAAAATCACCCTCAGCACTTACTAGTATTTGTAGAGAGCCCTGGTTCATCTCCTTCTGCGATTCTGGCATTTCTTGCTTTGCCCCGTGTCCTGTTGTGATTCTGATGGTTGTTATTCTGCTGGTTCCCATAGTTGTTCCGAAAATCCTTACTATTAACATGGTTAGGTTGCCCATTGAAATTATTGGTACCGGCAGCATTATCCTGTTGTTGGATATTATTTTTCTGTTGGTTATTTCTAATGCGCTCACTTCTGTGAACTAGGGGTGTAGAAACACCATTATCCAGTCACTCAGAGCTGTTCAACTCCACTCCGTCATCACGAGAGCTCTGGTTGGCTGAGCTCTCACCATTAACATTCAAGTTAGGAATTGAGGGAGGTGATGGATATGCAATACCTCTTGCATACTCGTTGAGATCCCTTGAGATCTTTTTCTTTTTTGTTTCAATAATTTTTACTAAACTAGCCTTAATGCTAGAATAAATTTGTGTATATTCATACCTATATCTGTCAAAGTCTCTATTATTTGTGATGGCATGCTCCAACAGTTCCAGTTCAGTTTTCAGGTTTTCAGTTTGTATCCCATAAAGTTTAATGAGCACAGATGAAAAATCAATACCTTGTTGGTCAAACAAAGTGGTTAAATCATGATGAAATTCAGAGTTATTGATAAGGCCAACTGGGTACCGCCATTGTCGTAAGCCCTTGGGAATGATTTTTTTACTAATACATTCCTGTAAGTAAGATACCTCTAGTTGGAGCTTGCAGCACTTATACAGCTTCTGATCAAATTCATTTAACTGTGCGGTGATAGAATTAATGTCACTATTAGCCCCAGCGGTAGTCCCAACATTGTTCGAATTAAAAAAGGAAACATTGCGTAAATAAATATTCATAGTAGGTACCGACCCAATTCCCGCTCCATTTAATGTGTTAAGAGACTGTCTCTGCTCATCATAAGGGTGCTGGTGATTCTCATCATTATTATTTGTAGTATTAATTTCACAGGATAATGTCCCCAACGGTGCATTCGAGGTATAGTATGTGATTGTTTGTGTTTTGTCTGAACAAGTTAGTGTGTTACTACTGAAGAAAGAGCTTACAATTATCTGGAATAAACAGTGTGTTTTAGTGTCCTCGCTGCTTTCCTTTTGTTGTTTTGCCAGTTTTTCATTTTTGGAAGTGTCTGATTCTATCAAATGTAGTTATGATGCAGCAGTTGCCTTTTCTAGGGCTGCTGCTTTTGGTTCAGTAATGAGGAGGTATTTCTTGGCTTAGGCTTCAACCATTACCTGATGATATTAAGGCTAAGTTGATGGATGCTTGTCTGGATAATAAACTTTTGTTTGGGAAAGCAGCTGCTGATTTGTTTAAGTCTCTTCAGTACAGGTGGAGGGACTTACAGGTGTTTAAACATGTGTTTGTTTCTCCTGTACCTAAATTTCAGAGAAATTACCCTTCTATACCAACCTTTGCTCATAGGCATACTTACCCTCCTGCTAAAGGTAAAAAGGGTACTAAATTAGCTCCTCCTGCTAAGACCACTCAGACTGCAGGGATTCAAAAGCCTTCCTTTCCTGACAAACCAAGTGCTGTCTGATTATCTGCATGCTGTCACATTACTCTTTCTCTTCGCCTTTCTCTTTATCTTCTTATTTGGCTTTAAATCATTTAGGATTCTTGGGTTCTATCAATTTTATCATTGATGCTTTATGATGTGGACATCCCATCCTCTTTTTATGGGCATTCCTCAGCCTCCTCAGGAACAGCTTCCTTTTTTCCCAGAGGTTCTTCGAGATTTCTTGTCTAAGGGTACTATTCAAGAGGTACACAGCACAAAGATAAACTAGTTAAACATGAACCAGCCAGCGATACAAACACAGTCACTTTAATAGTAGGCGCTTTCGAAGGAGTCAGTGCCCCAACTTCTTCAGACAAAAAAAGACCATGAACTCCACATTTAAATACAAAAAGAGAAATAGTTATTTAATTATCAACTAATTGATTATCATCTCACCATTTAACTATTTAATTATGTTAGTACATTTCATCACTTGTTGTTGTGTCTTTCGGCTTTTTCTGGTTAGGGGTCGCTATATTCCTAAATATTTAACCTTCCTTAAAATATTTACACTTCTATATACATCCAACTTTATTTAAAAACCATCAAAATTTTTAAAATCAATAAAACATTTCCATAAATATTATGCTTATTAATCTAATTATTCTTAAAACACTTTGGTGTAAGTGTACCACCCTAGTTTTACTATGGGTGAATGTGTGTAAAGCTACTAGTTTATAAAATTAATATTTTATTTTATTTTATTATATTATATACAATTTTTATTTTTCTAATTTTCTTACTTCCATGTTATCATATTTTATATATATATATATATATATATATATATATATATATATATATATATATATTTGTGCAAAATAGACAAGAATGCACCTATATTTACTAGCATATAAGCCAATTCTGTACTAGAATGTATGGTTCATCTAGCTAGTGCTTTTAATTTTAAAATACTTTTAATTGAAACATATTCATTGAGGCCCGGTGGAATGCGGGCAATAGTGCGAATTTGCCACATCAATTCACTTTCTTCCAGTTTAAGTTCCCAAGGGCCTCCCCTTATATCACATTCCACTTGATGTATGACAACATACTTCAAACTATGTCCTGGATTATCAACTATGTGCTTAGCTAGTGCATTAGTGGTCACTTTTTTGTTTATACAGTATTGATGTTCATAGATCCTCTGTTTGACTTTCCTCTCTTTTCCCTATATAATAGGCAGGACATATATCACAGCAAGCCACATATATAATTCCTTTTGATTCACAATTAAATTTTCCATTAATAGTGTAGGTGTTGTCCCTAATAATTATTTTGTTCCCTATCTTAACAAACTTACATCGTTGATAGAAGCCACATTTCTTCATTCCGATGGCAACTTTGCTTGTCTTACTTCTGTTTTTCTAATAGACATTTTAAATTAGGGCCCCTTTTATATGTGAATCTAGGACTATTACCCAGGACTCTGTTAAACCCATTGTCTTCCAATATATTGGTCCAGTTTTTTATCATTATATCTTTAATTATCTTAAAATCTAAAGAATATGTATATAAAAAGCTAAGGCCCAAATTATAGGCTATACCACCCTCATTCACACTATTTTCATCAAGTGTGGTATTCCAACTATTTACATAACCTTTATGTAACAATGGTTTAAAATGTCCTGTAGATCTTTTACAATTCACCTCATCTATAATGGCATCCACAAAGGCACCTGGATAGCCCCTTTTCAAAAACATTGTTCTTAACAATTCACATTCAGCCACGTAGTCCCTATCTTCTGACACCATCCTTGCTGCCCTTACCATTTGTCATTTTATGACAGCCTTCTTTTGATGGTAAGGGTGACTCTTCGAAAAATGTAAAAAAGAATTTGAATATGTGGGCTTCCTGAAAACATTAGTTTTATATCTTTGACTAACTCTGTCCTTGGATAGATTAACATCCAAGAAGTTAATACATTCCATGCCTATCTGATAGGTGAATTCCAAAAACTTGGTCATTTTTGTGATACTTTCAATGAACACTCCTATACTATTGACTTCACCTTGCCAGATAAAGCACATATCATCCTGGTACCTAGTGTACCACATCACATTGTCTTGAAATAAAGTATTTTTGAACAACAGAGTTCTCTCCCATTGTGCCATTACACAATTCGCAAAACTGCCTCCACAAGGTGAGCCCATCGCGACTCCGGTATTCTGCAAGTATAGTTGACCATTAAAGATCATGTAATTATTAGACAACACCACTTCTAGAAGTGTTTCCACTAAGTATATATCTCTTTCTTCAGATTTTTTCATGGTCATAAATTCTCTGACCCATTCTACCCCTAAATTTTGTGGAATTACCGTGTATAAATCTTTTACATCTATGGTGACAAATATATAATTGTCATTATATTCCAAAAAATTCCACGAGTCGTGACATATTTGTGGCTCTCCTTTAATAAGTGGTTTCAGTATGCTGTCTACAAGTTTAGCACAAGCATATGTAATGGACCCTCTCCCATCTACTATAGGTCTAAAACGGGGGTTGGTAAAATCTTTATGGATTTTAGGAGAACCAAATAAAGCAGGAATAATTGGTGCTGGCATTGTTAAATACTGAAAAGCATCAATATCAATTGTCCCTTCCAAAAAAAGGTCATCAAGTGTGCTTCTAATCTTTCTATATGCACCATTAACTTCATTAATACTAACCTGACTGTGCACATTCGAAGTTAAATACATTTCCATTCTCCTGTTATACTCAGTTTGATCCATAAAGACCAACCCCCCCCACCTTTATCAGGTTTCATTACCCTGATGTTACACACATTTAATATATGAATAAATTCTATTTCATTAGCAGTGATGTTTTTACTCTGCTTTTTATAGACCTGTGTTTTATTCAGCATACTCTAAATCTGTTTCACACATTTTCTCAGACGTTGCAAGGGTTTCATGCAGGGGTGGATTAAGCAAGCTAGAGACTCTTAAACTATTAGTTAATGAGGAATTTGAACCCATTAAACATGTTAGGTTAAGCTTGCGTACAAATAACTTTAGGTCTATTATTGTCCTGACAAAATCAGCTCTCCTATCCGATACAAAAATGTAGCCCTTTTGCAAACAATTCCACCATATCATGTTCAATGCTCAAAGCAGTAAAATTAAATATTTTAAAGTCCCCTTCAGAACTCACAATAATTTCAAGTCCTTCTGTGGATCCACAGCTATCTCCCTCTCCTGTTCTGACAGCGCCTTCTCTGCCCTTGGTTCCTGTAGTTGTTCATGTTGTTGCGTTGGTTGCCACGACCTCTCTGAAAATCCTGTTGGTTATTTCTGTTACCATTGTCATTATTTATAACCACAGGCTGTTGTTGTCATTCAAATGTTGCACATTATTTGCTTGATTGTTATTTCTCATTAATCTTTCACGGCGACGCACTAATGGTGCTTGCATTGCGATCTCCTCTCCCTCTGCACTAGGTTCTCCCCCCTCTGTGTTCACGTCATCCTCGTCATCACATTGGTCTAATGTGCTTTGTGGACTGCTTATAGCTTGAAAAATCCTTGTGGGAGATGGGTAGGCTTTATTATTTGTATATTCTTTTATGTCTCTGTTGATTTTCTTTTTCTTTGTTAAAGTTAATTTTTCTAAAGTGGCCTCTATGCTAGTAAAGATTCTAGCATACTCGTATCTATATCTGGGAAACTCGACATCAGCATAAATGGAATGTTCCATTATTTCTAACTCGGATTTATATGATTCAGCTTCAGCAGTATATGGTTTAATCAATGCTTGTAAGAATTCTATTCCCTGCTTGTCAAACAGGTTCAATAATTCACGATGGAAAGTTGAATTCTCCACTAACCCAACTGGATAGCGCCACTGGCGCAAACCTCTAGGAATAATCTTTTTGTTGATACACTCCTGCAAGTATGCCACTTCCAGCTGCAGTTTGCGACATTTGAATAATTTCTGATCAAATTTGTTGAGTAAATTGTTGATAGAGTTTTCCATATGATTCAATTCTTGTGTGCTAGTATTAGGTACTTCTTCAAAAAAATGAGAAGAATTGAGAAAGTCGGCCATTGTAGTTTTTTTTTTTTTTTGTCTGAAGAAGTTGGGGCACTGACTCCTTCAAAAGCGCTTACTATTAAAGTGACTGTGCATACTATTCAAGAGGTGCTTGTGTTCCAAAGGAGAAGGGTTTTTATTCAAGAATGTTTCTAGTGTCCAGAAAAGAGGGTACTTGGAGATTGATTCTAGACCTCTCTCATCTAAACACTTTTCTGAAGGTGCCCTACTTTCGGATGTTGTCCCTTCAGACTCTGTTTCCTCTCTTGCTCCCTCAGGCCTTTCTGATGTCTCTGGATCTCAAGGATGCTTATCTCCATATTCTAATCCACCCTCTTTTAAGGAAGTTTCTGCATTTCTCTGTTGCTTCCTGGGATTTTCAGTTCTGTTCTTTGCCCTTTGGCCTTTCTACTGCCCCAATGGTGCTCACCAAATGCTTCACACCTGTGATTGCTTTTTTGCAGGCTTCAATGGTTCCAAATATTTCCTTATTTGCATGACCTGCTGATTCAGGCATCCTCTCCAGAGGTCCTTTCACAAAATCTTCATTTTGTCATTTCTCTTCTTCAGAGACTGGGGTTAACAATAAACTTCAAAAAGTCTTCTCTGACTCCTTCTCAGGATCATATCTTTCTGGGTTGCAGGATTCAGACGGTGCCAATGCTGGCATCCCTGCCTCCTCCAAAGGCCTTAACTCTTATTTCTTACTTTCAAACTCTTCTTTCCCTGGCCTCCATTACAGCCAGGGAGTTTCTGAGAGCTCTGGGTTTCATGGCTTCCACCATTCTGATGGTCCCTCTGGCTAAACTACACATGAGGAAGTTACAGTGGTTTCTGAAGTTGGTGTGGCTTCAACATGCGTATCCTCTACACTTTACAGTTCCTATTCCTCATCTCAGGAAGGAACTTCTCTGGTGGACTCAGCTGTTGTCTCTGAATCCAGGGCTCTGTTTTCACCCCCTTCTTCCCTCTCAGGATCTGTTCACAGATGCTTCAGATGTGGGATTGGGAGCAACTATTGGCTCACCAGGGAGTGTGGTTGTCTTTTCAGCAGAAGGAGCACATCAACATCAAAGAGACGAGCGCTCTCATGCTGGCTCTTCAGGCCTGTCATTCTCTTTTCTCTCTGGGGCCTCTGAAAGTATTCACAGACAATATCACAGTTATGTGGTATATCAACAAACAGGGGGGACATGATCCTACCTTCTTTGCCAGCTGGCACTTCTGGTATGGGATATGGCTTTCCAGTATCAAGTGACTCTTCAGGCAGTTTATATTCCTTCAGATCAGAACATTGTGTCAAACGCTCTAAGCAGGTCCTTCACTCAATCCCAGGAATGGATGCTTCACAGGGATGTGTTTCTGGACATTGTTCACCAGTGGGGTACTCCTCAAGTAGATCTCTTTGCCTCCCCTTTGAACTATCAACTTCCTCTGTTTTGTACCAGGGTCCCAGGTCCTCTGGTGTGAAAGGTGGATGTCCTCTCTTTTTTTTGGAAGGGGATGTTTATTTATGCATTCCCTTCCCTTCTTCTCATTCTAATACGTCCTGTTCAAGATTCAACAGGATGCTTCCAAAATCTTGCTAGAGACTCCCTTTTGGCCACAGCAGCAGTGGTTCCCTCTACTTCTGCATCTAGCCAAGGACAATCATCACAAGTCACCTCACAGGATGGATCTACTCACACAAGACAAGGGATCTTTCATCCAACTCCACGTGTCCACACTTCAATTGACACTGTGGGTGATAGGGTTTTGATTCTCATAGACACCATTTTTCTGAGGATGTGCTGCAGGTCCTGCAGGAGGCCAGGAAACAGACTACTAGGAAATTCTACTTGTCTAAATGGAAGAGGTTTTCTATTTGGTGTCTAAAACGTGACCTGGACCCACTTTCTGTGGATGTTCCTTTGGTTCTGTCTTATTTGTGTGAGTTGCTCAATGCTAGTTTGGCCAAATTCTTCTATTAAGGCTCACTTATCAGTTTTTTTTGTTTGTCTGCCTTTAACTCCTCCTTTAGGTTCTATATTTGAGGCTAAGCAATTTCTTAAAGGCATCCTTAATATTAAACCTCCCAGGAAGCCTGTTCCTCCTTCCTGGGATCTTAATTTTGTTCTGAAGAAATTGACTCAGGCTCCATTTGAGCCTGCTGTTTCAGCTTCCTTGCAGCATTGTTCTTGGAAGATAGTTCTTTTGTTGGCTCTTACTTCTGCCAGATGGGTGTCTGAGTTGCAAGCACATATGGCTTGTCTGCCTTTTTTGATATTTCATGAGGACAGAGTGCCCGACAGTGGCATTGACAAAAAGGCAGGAGTCAGAGCTGGATGTGGCAGAGTTAAAGATATTAAGATTTGCACTGGGTGTGACGAGGGTGGACAGGATTAGGAATAAGTATATTAGAGGGTCAGCCCAGGTTGGAAGGTTTGGAGACAAAGCCAGAGAGGCAAGATTACATTGGTTTGGACATGTGCTGAGGAGGGATGCAGAGTATATTGGGAAAAAGATGCCAAGGATAATGCTGCCAGGTAACAGGAAAAGAGGAAGGCCTGAGATAAGGTTTATGGATGGGGTGAGAGAGGACATGCATGTGGTTGGTGTGACAGAGCAAGATGCAGAGGACAGGAAGAAATGGAAACAGTTGATCTGCTGTGGTGACCCCTAACGGGAGCAGCCAAATGAAGAAGAAGAAGAGTGCCCTTGCACACTAACCCTTCTTTTACACCTAAGGTGGTTAATGAGTTGTCACTTAATCAGTCTATTAATTTGCCTACTTTTTTCCCCTCTCTGCAATCTGACAGTGAGAGGGTGTTGCATACTTTGGATGTGCATAGACAGCTCAGATTTTATTTGATTAAGACTAAAGCTATCAGAAAATATGATCAGTTGTGTTTTCTTTCATCCTAGGTCTTTAGGATGGGCTGTTTCCAAGCAAACTATTTCTATTTGGATTTCAAAGGCTATTTCTTTTTGTTGCAATTTCCATGGTGAGAGCCTTACTTCTTCTGTAAAGGCTCATTCTGCTAGAGTTGTGGCTTCATCTGGTGCTTTTTTCCAATGGCTTGGACATTAATTCTATTCTTGAAGCAGCTACCTGGACTTCTGTGCATACTTTTACCAACTGCGATAAGTTGGATGGCATCTCCAGAGCTAGAGCTGGTTTTGCTAAAGCCATTCTTCATGGCTTCTTAGAGGGCTTGGCAGCTGCTTCTTGAGCTTTGGCACTCTCCCATTTGTAATGAATAATGCAGTGGTGAATGTAAAGACATAGTGCAGTTGTGTAAAATCTTACCATAATGGTAGATGTCCTTGCTTTCAGTGCTGCAGTATTCACTCCCTCCCTCCATCCTCATAGTCTTTTTTTCTTCCTGGAAGGGCAGGTTCTCTTTGGTTTTCCATGCACTGGTGTTCCTACTGGGGCAATCATTTCTGAGGATGGTATGCCTGAACGTCACCTTTATGACATACGTTATGTGAGGAACATTTGGGTGACTTTCAGTGTACCTTAAAGCAATGGTAGGCTTTGGTAGACTTGCTGGACATTGAGCTGCCATGGCAGAGAATCCCATAAGTGATGAATACTGCAGTGGTGAAGGCAAGGACAGCTACTATTTTATGGCAAGATTTTACACAGCTGTACTTTCTACATGCATGCATATAATTGTGCTTGTATGTAAACTCAATGAATTCTACATGTTATTTTTTTTTCTTTAAATGTACAATCCAAAAATGTGAAGATTTTTTTGTCTGGGCCTCCACTGAAAATGGGATAAACTTCCCAGTAAACAAAGATAAATAAATAAATGAATAAATAAATGCATCCATGCCTCTCAACTGTCCATCCATTCTGATTTTCACAGAATGTCCAGATTTTTGACTAATAATTTTGGTCTGTTCCTCACAAAATTTGAAGTTGTCTGGATTTTTGTGGCAACTCAGTGATTACTGAAGTCACTAAAAAATTAAAGGTGTTTGAGTTTCAGACTTCGCAGCCTTCAGAAACTGCATTCTAATACAAGACATTTTATTCTAGCAACTTTCTAAGTTTATAAGAGCTGTATTTAAAATCTGTCCCAATTTTTGGGGTTTGTCCTGCCATTATTTATAGCTTTGTACAATTTTCTGTATTAAGAGGTTGAGAGGTATGAATGCATCATACATTTAGCACTCAGGCTGGACCTGCAAAAACAGTAAAACAGTGAATATAACCAATACTAAGTTTTATGAAACATAACACACACACATGCACACATGCACAGCAGATATTTATTTAACTCTCCCCATAACTCTTATCATACAATACCATAGAAGAATTCAAATTCAGATAACTTCAACTCCTGGAAGCACAAAGACTATTTGAACTTAAGCTGGAAACAAATTGGGAACCTGTAAAAGGAAAGATCTGAGACATATTGTTCTGACATGCACTAGACATTTTACAGCCAGTAAGTAAAACAGAGTCATCTGGGTAGGGAACAGAAACAGTTATATTCAGTTTCACTTGTTAGACAGCACAAGGTCTATCATTATAATTAGTCAAGCTCAGACTTCCATCCTTCACTTGGATATTTGCTTGAGGCAGATTTGTCATTGATACAGAAATGGATTTTCCAGATATTGACCTGGTCATCCTTAGCTCAGATTTGTTTAGCTGGTTCTCTAGAACATTGCATTCAGATTAAAGCTCACCAATAAAGAGTTAGATATGTGATTTATTGCAATGAACTGTGGTACTATCCTTTATTTTTCTGCACAGTTACACCAGCTGCATCCCACTGTTTTTCCTCTCTCTGTCTTCAAGCAGACATTTAACCTGGTCATAGGACAGTTAGTGGTTGTGCAGTGTATATTAGTCATAACATTTTTGTAAGAGGTTGTATCTCTTTGATCATTACATTTAACTATATCATATGGTAGAATTCTTGGTTTAAATTTGGACTCATTGGCATGTCAGTCTGCACTTGTCCTCCAAGCATTAACTGTAAAGGGCTTATTTCAATAGTACTACATAGGTTCATAGGTTCATAGGTAGGTACTAGGCTATCAGCCCAAGGGCCTAAGTAAGCATAGTCAACAAGGTTCCCTGGCTTACGCCACCCAAGAAAGTTAATTTCCTGTGCCCCTGTCGAGCAGAGCCTTAGAAGTGATCCCTGGGGTGTATTTCCTATAGACTCATAGAGTAGCTAAGTTTGCAATATGAGCCTTAAGGGGATCTCTCTGTCTCAGTATCTTTTTGGCTGTTTGTACTGCACTCTTATCTTCACCATTCGATTGCAGATAGCGGGGACTTGACAAAATATGAGTGGAGCACTAGTCAACCATAAATTGTTGGAATTCACTGTACATAAACTGTTGACCCTTGCCTCTAACCAGTTCTATGGGCATGCCATGTCGTGATAATATACTCTTCAATCTGGCTATTATTTACTGGGTAGTTATGGTTGTTGCATGAATTATTTCTATGTGATGATAACAACAACAAGGTAGATCTTGCCTTCAAAGTCACAAAAGTCTGCAAATATATTTTGCCAAGGAACTTGTGGTAATAACATTGCCATTAATGGCTCACATTTCTGTGATGGTGTATACAAAATCAACACTTTGCTACTAGGTTAACAGTGTCTTGGCCGAATTTTGCCATCTAATAGATGCTTTGGCTCTCTGTCCACATTTCATGTAGCTCTTCTGCTTGTGGAGTTACAGAAAATAATATTCCATCTTGATACAGCAGTCTGCTCTGGTAATTGTGCCTTGAGTATGCAATATTTATGCATAAGATGTTTGGTTTCTGTCCCGTAATTTGGTCATCCATCATTCACATACTGAATAACAGATTGCAGCTCTGGATCATTTTAAGGAGTTTGTTTAAGTGTTTCTATTATTCATATGGTTAGAGGTTTTGTTATAATTATGCTTCGCAGATAAGCAATAATGTCATATTTGGTATTTGATAAATATTGCTTGTATATAGGATTTCCGGATAACACATTAGTGAGAAAAATTTCTTCCCTGGCCCATGTGTTACTCTAGCATTGAACCTTGTTAATCTCATTAACAGTCTCTGGCACATTAGTAGCACTTTGTTTAGGTTATATGAATTGATTAGCAGAACTAATTATGTGTGATCAGTCTGGAGCTAAAAAACTCTTGTGCTCTAATACATAAGTAGAACATTTTTCACATGCCCTAACACTTACAATGCACTCCTTTCTCAATTTGCAAATATTTCTGGTGAATGCCACAGCAGCAGGCAACAAAATGTAACCCTTGTTCATCCATTTGAGTAAAGATGCACCTAGGCTGTAGCTGCAAGCATCTTTATTCATTATCACATAATCACATTACTGTATGCTAGAAAAAGGGCAGTTCCAAGCATTTCTTTAACTTTATTGAATGCTTGGACTTAAGAATGTTCCCAGGACCATGGCCCATTTTTCTTTAATGAGTCTATTAAAAGACAATGCATTGTGGAAATAGCCTGTGCGATACATTGGAATTCATTAGTAGGCTTATAAAGGCCCAGTGGTCATTGGCCTAATATATACTAATGAACCTGTGCTACAAACTTCCCCAAATAGGTAATCAGGCCTAGGGCTTGTCTTAACCACTAAAGTTTAGAGATGCCTCCAGATGTTTCTGTAATTATATCCTACTGACACCTTTAATAATAATAATATTGCCTGTTCATATTTACTACTATGCTATATACAAACTATTGAAAGATTTCATTGTAATTCTTACATGATGAGCAACACAAACACCATGATAACTGACCTGTACTGGGTGCAGATAAACAGATATTCATTGTTGTTCATATACTATTTACTCATATTGTGATACAGTCAAAGCTGCTTAGCCTCATATTAGAGGCCACAGCTGTATATACAAAATGCTACTTTCAGCAGTTTATTGATTGTTGAGATAAGTTATTTACAGTATAATGCAAAGTTAAGTTTTAATGTGTTTATTATGACTTATACAATCCAATTTTGCATTCAAAATATAATAAGTACTACCACTGCAACAATTAGTATGTGCTGAACAGTTTGCTATTTATACATCTTTCATAACACTTGCATTTCCAGAGATATGAACACTTGCTTGGCATGTGAGGTTACACACTGGTTATTTTCATAAAGCTCCAGATGCATTCATTGGAAGTTGTACAAATTTCTGGACTGCCACTAGAGTAAATGACTTAACTCAGTCACATAAGATAGATCTTGAAACTCGGCTGCTGCTCAGACCTTGCTTGCATCTAATTTTTTACCACTATAATTTTATGATGTCCAAAATACTGAAACTTTCTTTTACTGTGCAGCATTTGGTTTGGTTCAACGTTAGACCAGAACTTTTGATAATTTGCAGTATTGTCTCTAACCTCAAATCATGCATTTTTTTTATCTGGATCATATATCACAATTTCGTCCATAACAGCAACAATAACAACCATGTGCTTGCATAAATAGTCATTTTAGGTGCTGGGTGTCATGAAAAGAGATACTGCCAGCCCAGCTATCTGGAATTTTGTAAATAATTATATGTCATTTGTGAATATCATATTGATTCATAAAATATACTTGTGTTACAAATGTATTAGAACTGTATGTCAGGTGTATATCAAACTGCTGGTACAGAAGTGTGTGTTGAAAAATGTTTTTGCGAAGTGCTTAAAATGCAGCTACAGCATGCCCTACTGGAATAGAACAGAAATGTACCTGTACTATTGTAACTGTTTAAATGTATATATTTTAACAGTGGAAACTGGAGTACAGAAGGTTAACTTAAAAAAATAGCTGAAATTAAATTACTTTATGGTTACACAATAAAAAGATGCTATCTTTCAGTTTCAGTGCCGCAGAAGAAATAATTTTGGTACCAGAGAAGGTTTCTGTATTATCTTTAAATGTGGAGGACTATAAATTGCTTTACAACTTCCACCATTTGCCAAAGATCTGAGGAAAAGCTCTTGTCTATGTATTTTCACAGGTGGATGCTAAATACTGCTAGCTTTCAGCAGTGGGGGGGTTACCTAGGATAGAGTCACATGACAAGAAATTATGTCATTCCACAACCTATCCCAGCAGTAATATTTGAGATATTAATTTAAGAAGTCTCTGAGAGAGACAGAGAGCATTCTGTATTCTGGCTTGGACCTGACAAGATCCATTCACCACACATCTGCCTTGCTGTGAGTAAGTAAGTCTAGGGAACAGTATACTTCTCTTAGATATAGTCAGGAATATAGCAAAGCTTATTTTAGATATTTTTCTTTATTTATTTGAGATTGCCCTGCAATGTTGTTTTAAATATTTCCTGTGATTTTGAACTCTGATATCACTGTAAATATATACTGAGTATTTTCTTGTTGTTTTATTATTTATTATTAAATATATTTAAAACTTTCATTGTGGCTGATCTGTCTAGAGATATTTAAGTTCTGAGAGTACTTGCATATTTATTTGGTGACACTGTGTAGGCCACTCCTAATAGCCTTGCTCTTGGTCAAACTACCATTTGTATTAATAGTAACATTACACAGTAAGATTGGACAACATTTGTTAAGGGCCTTAAAGTAGCTGATAAGGAGTTGGCTGGTGGCAGTGAAAACTAGCCTATAGTCTGGGCAAAAGGGGGCATAGCTAGTAAACCTGTGCCAGCCTTTCCCAGGTGTGTTTGTGTGTGTGTGTGTGTGTGTGTGTGTGTGTGTGTGTGTGTGTGTGTGTGTGTGTGTGTGTGTGTGTATAAATCAAACCTCAAAGAGTGTGTGTGTCAGCTACTTGGGCAGGGACATGAAGCACTGGTTGGACAGAGAGGGTGATGGAAGTCTTGGCTTGGCCACTCAGGTGAGATTTCAACTCTATCGCTGTGCCAGTGAGGAGTCTTATTGGGGATCTGAAGAAAGAGGAAGTAACCAACCCTGATCTGGCTGTGGTGTCTGTGTGCTCTTAAGGGAAATTGAACTTTCCTGTTTGTGTACTTGTCAACCTCTCAGTGTACATCCCCCACTGGTGCCAGTGGTGAGGATTGAGGCTCCTTGATTACTGGACCACTGGTGGGGCATCACACTGGATTTGTACCAAATGTCAGTCTTTTGACACAGAGCCCTCCCATGGGGATAATGGAGATTTCAGGATTCAACATTTATTACAAACAACATTGATGCTAACACTTGTACATCTCATACCCAACTGACTGCTGCTCAGAAATCACAATGCATTACGGTTAAGATTACTTCTTGAAATGGTTACAGTGTACACATATAAAAAGGGGAAAGCGTTTATATGATGGCAAGATGCACAATATATGCAAGCATTTCAACAACTTTATGCTACTTATCATTCCACTAGTAATAATACTACAGTGTATTTGCAAATACCATTATAGAACTAATTAAAGTCATTAATTATCCTCAGTCTGAAAGTGAAAGCAAATGAGGGTGAAGATGTTCCATTTTAAGTATAGCTGAATCGTTGAATGATTCTACAATGTGATTCAGTTGTCTAGTCTCTTGTACTGCATTCAGATACATCATATGTAGTATGAACAATAGAAATGTTGATCATTGCCCTCTGTGACAGTTCAGGGTTATTAGTATACATGCCACCATCTCAGTCTGATGACATTATTATCTGAATTTGAGTTCATAAAGTTCATGAAATTTCAGAGCCTAAAAACATGAGACACTTTTCCTAGCATCAAATGCTCCTTGATAAGCATATAAAATAGCAAGGGAGAATATGAACAAGGTATGGATTTACTGAATTAAAGTAAAGCACACACAGAATGTACATAATCAGCAGCAGGATTAACAATGCTACTTACCTACACTGACTACATTAAGTACTGCTGCGGGATCCTTCTTCCAGAAATATCGGCTGTTTGCCATCTCCCGCACCCCAGACACAGATGCAGTTTTCTGTCTCTCATTGTTCTATTTGATTCTGCCCTCACGCCAATCATGAATTACTTGTGTTTCAGCTATAATTGCATTTTTAAAGCAATGTTGCAGTCACTGTATTCCTCCTAGATCTCAATACAGTTCATCAAGTTTATTAGCAGCTCCTGACAATATATCACCCTAAGCATTTTTCTTATGGCTGAAGTGATATAGGGATGTGCTTATGTCTTTGCAGTAGTAATGCTGTTAATCAGTGCCATATCACCTTCTGAATCTTCTGCTAGCACTATTAACATGGGTTTCCCTGATGACATTAAGTACCTTTCTTGTTTCAGAATGGTTCTTCTCCTGGCTGTGTGGATCATCCTTCCTCTGAGCACTTGGTGAATTTTTGGTTATCCCCTTATCAGCTTTAGCTTTCCTGATTCTGTGCCACTCTGAGAACACATGCTTAGTATACATTGCCATCTCTGAGGGGCCTTCCATTTCATTTCCGTGAATGAACATATTGCCTCTGTATCACCATTACATTTTATTCACAACAGAAAATTCAGTTTATACAAAAGCAATTCAGTATTTTCTATGCTGAATAAAGTGATTCTTTTTTTTACTTCACCACCACATTATGACATAAGCAGTGACTGGAATCCCAGCATGATCTGTCTGGTCTGGTACAGTTCCCTTAAAAAGATCTACACAAATTCTCATTTCACTCTGTTCCATTGGACTCCTTTATGCTGCTTTCTATTAGAAATTAGCAATTTTTTGGCTTGGTGTGACAGAATGCACATTAGTACCTACAGTGGCCTTCTAATATATTTTTATCTTTTCCCCACATAGTGAATTCTTTCTGTCTAGACTGCAGATTTCTGGCAACATGCATTAGCACTGTCATCACATTATTTACAAAGACTTTTAACTCATTATCTGGCATTTTATTTACACTCAAAGTATTCTTAGAGTGGTATTCATAGACCTGCTGTTCATACATGCATAGCAGTTATCATTGAAGAATGCTTCTACACCTATATACAAATTCCCTAAGGGCAAGTTATTTGTGTTAAGTAAATGCAAAGGCATTTCATGAATCATGCCCACTTGTGGCAAAAGCATAAGTACCTGAAGGCAATCATTAATTATCTGTGAAATAGTACATGAAAACCTTAGGCTTCGTATGATTTCATACATACTTGGATATTGAGGATGAACACAAATATGTACAGGCACTCTTGAAAGAATCACTGCAAGTGGTGAGCAGCATAGTTTTTATTGTTAATATTTAAAAAAATAAAAAGTTTTAATATCGTTTATATTGTAGCATACTTTGTGGAGACCCTGTTGTTTGCATTAAGAATGGCAAGTAGCAGATAGGAAAGTTAGAAAAAGGATAAACATAACAAAGAGGGGAACGCAGAAAGAGAGCATTAAGTTGGAAGTGGTGGGAGAGGAGGCATATTATGTTTTCACTGGGAGAAACCCCCCCCCCAATCATTTAATTTTTTTTTATAAGAGGGTTGTTTGGGTGTGAAGTAGGTAAGAGGGCATAGGAGAGAGGATAATGGTAGGACGGGGATGATGATGAGTCCAGCTTTCAAAGAACATCTGGTACAAAGGACCTCAAGCATATTGTTGCAGTGGAGGGCCCAGATGTTGAGGGGGCAGGAGCCTGTGTTGGTGCAGTGGTCAGCGCTATCCAAGAGATTGATTCTTCAACCTATTGAAGAGAATGCTGGAAATGCAGAAGCTGTCTCTCCACTACCTGCTCACCCATGACCTCAACCAAGTCTCAAAGCCTGTAGTCAGTAAAGCTTGGCAGGCTAACAAGTGCCTCAGTGCCTCCCAGACCAGTGCCCCTGCCCTGACCCTGTGAGAATATCCCTGGATGAGTAGAGGGTGAACATTCCCTGACCTGTGAGGCACATGGCTAGGTTGCTCCTAAGGAGTCTGGACCTGCAGAAAATTTATCAGAAATGGGAGAGAAGAAAGACAAATGGAAGCATAATTAAAATATGAAAAAGAGAGAAAAAGATGGGTGGAGATAAAGAAGAAATTTAGGCAATAAATTCACATATAATGTGAAGTTTATTTTTATTAAATATTTATTCAAGCAAAACAAAATTTCTGGGAAATGCTTACAGATACAGGGGAACAATCAATATATGATTTTTACAGCTGCAGACCAGTGATAACAATAAGATATGCTGGTTTAATATACCAAATGGTAACACATTTGAAATGTCTGCCTGATAAGCATTTGGCTACAATTTGTGTCTTCTGGAACTCCGTCCCGCTAATGATTGGCAGTTGATTTACATACTGGCTTACCAGGTCTGATGTATAACCTCCGTCGATAAGCATTTGGCTACAATACTGTAATGAAAGCACTTTAGTCCTTATATTATCTTTGTGTATAAATACTCTTGCATTTATAGTAACAAAATCAGTTAAAGATAGAAAGTAGCATTTATTACTTGACATTTCTGTTTTTTAGTGTTAAATTTTTAATTCACAGTTACCAGCACCCTCAGTTATCCATGCCAATCTCCTGTTTTATTGAGCTGATTTGTACTTTGTCTCCTCATCAGCTGCATATAGTAACAAAATCAAAGTTAAAGATAGAAGTAGCATTTATTACTTGACATTTCTTGTTTTAGTGTTAAATTTTTAATTCAGTTACCAAAAGTAACTTCAGTCATCCTTGCTAACTTGTTTTATTGAGCTGATTTGTACTTTGTCTCCTCATCAGCTGCATAAAGACATAACAGCATGGTTATTTACCTGTGTG